>NW_012149230.1:4665573-4720255 GCF_000956105.1 Propithecus coquereli | reverse complement strand
CGGGGAGGCGCGGGGCGGCGCGGGGCGGGGCCGCGCCGGACGCGATCGACGGCCCCGCCGACCAATGGCGGCGGCGCGCCCCGGCTAACAAAGAAATTCCTGGGCCAATGGAGGTGGTGGGCGGGACCGAGGCCGGTCGGCGCAAGGTATCGTGTGCGGGCGGAGGAGGTGGGGCGCGCGCTGGGCGTTCAGGTTTGGTGGACTGGCGCCGCGGCTCGCCCGCCTGACAGCTGCGGGGCCCGGGCGGGGCCCACCTCGGCGGGCCCTCGGCGGGCCCTTCGCTTCCAGGCTCGCCCTCCAGCGCCCGCTCGGCACACCCCGGGCCCGGCTCGCGGCGGATTCGGTTAGCACCGACTGCGTGCCAGGCCCTGTCGTAGGAGCCGCGGTTGGCGTTCTCGCTACGGGCTAGACTCTGCTCGGAGTGCTCCATATGCATTAGCTCATTGAAGTTTCACGGCCTCTCCAGTATCGTCCCCGTTTTACATAAGAGGAGACTAAGGCGCAGGGAAGTGAGGTAATAGGAGGGAGTGCTTCGTGGGATGACTAAGAGACGATGTCAGCAGCCTTGAAGAGCTGTCAGTTCTATTATGGGAGATCAGCGAAGGCTGACTCTCAGCCAGGTACTGAGCAAGGCATTCTTTCCCCCATTATGTGCTGGAGGAAACGAAGGCTCAGACACCTCGAGTGATTTGTGCAGGGTCCCTTTGCTAGGAATGGGCTGAGCTGTCACTCCAGTGCTCCGTCGTCCAATTTCCTGGCCAAAGACAAGCTGGAGAAGGCCGTCAAAGGCGCAAGCAGCGCAGAGGGGGAAATGCCTTCTTTAGGAAAATGAGGGCAGCTTTACGGAGGAGGGGAAATGTAAGCGCACTGTGGGAGGTAGAGTGAGGCTGGAGGTGGAGTAGCGGGAGAAGAAGCGAGAGGGATTCCAAGAGGGCCTGATCCCAGATCACCAGGCCTTGGATTCCAAGCCCAGGTGTGTAAATGTCATCTGGCTGGCAGTCGGGAGTCATGGAGAGTTTTTAAACAGGAGTGAGCTAACTCTGCCTTCTCAGGGGGAGGTGACATTGAAGCATGTGGTAGCAGCAGCGACAGCAGCTGTTGCTTAGGGAATAAGGAGGTTTTAGGAGGAGTAGCAAATGTTCCCAGAGCTGTGTACTTTTCCACTGATCATCTGGTGAACATCCCAGGGAGATGGATTTCAGCTTGGTGTAAGAAAATGGTTTCCTCCACAGGGAGCTGTAGGAGGCAGATCAAAGTCCTCCAGCAGCCTAAGGGGAAGCCCAGCTCCACCCTCAGAAGCTCTGTGGCCTTGGGCATGTCCCTTAACCTGCCTGGTGCCTCAGTGACCTCATCTACAAAATTGACATGATTGAATGATTGTTGTGAGCATTAAATGATATAATGCTTGTAAAATATTTAGCATAATGTGGCAACATGTTAGTGAATCTAGCAAAGGGTGTTTGTTGTACTATTCTTGCAACTTTTCTGTTGCCTTAAATTTTTGCAAAATAAAAGGTAAGGGTTGGGGGAGGGCTGGCAATTCTTGCCTGAACAGAATACTCAGAAACTGATGCCAGTGGTGGCCTCTAGGGAGAGGCTGGGTGGTTGAGAGGAGACCTACTTTGAATTTCCATTGTACCCCTTTTTGCTCCTTTTTGATTTGGTATGGTGCACATGCACTACTTGTTTTAAAATAAAATTTTTTTGAAGTCCTACACATCCCTCAAGGCCACCTCCCTTAAGAAAATGCTTGTCATGTTCTGCTCAGGTCAGTAGACCCAGCAGCACCTGCCCTGGATGGGTGGGGCCCAGGTCCACAGCTTGGGTGTAAATAAGAGTCTGATTCAGCCCTTCAGAGGCTGCCAGCGCAGCAGGAGCTCACACTCAAGCCAGTGGAGACAGACAGAAACAGGAGGCAAACAGCTAGTTCCATTTGGGGTGTGGGGGGGCCCAGATTAGCAGCATGCAGCCCTGTGGGCAGCTTCAGGGAAGGCTCCGAGAGAAGGCAGTGGCTAGATGACCAGCCAGAGAACGTGGAGAGAAGGGCGCTTCACACAGGAGCACAAGAGTAGAGTCTCAGGCCTTGAAACCAGAGGATGTGTCAGTGAACAGAAGCGCTTCGCTATTACTGGGTAGTGCAGAGAGGCGGGAGGAACGAGCCATGCAAGGGATTGGGAAGATACGGGTGCAAGCTCAACCTCTTCAGGGAGACAGGTGTGGTTGTTGTTAATATTATTTCATCTCCATTTTACAGAAGACACACACGAGGCTCAGGACATAGCAGAAACTTGCCTATGGTCACAATTATGGACCCCGTAAGTGAAGATTCGACCCACAGAGGCCAGCACCAGAGCTGCCTGGGAAATGGGGACTCATCAATTTTGAGGTTTTTAGATCAAGCACATACATAGGGGCTATTGATGCGGAAAATGAATCCGACGCAGAAGATTGGAAACGTGATCAATCAGGAAACTATTATGAAAGTCCACAGAGCAGAGAAGGTAGCAGGGTCGGTGGGAGATGAGGAGAGTGAATTGGAACATGTTTAGGTGGTGGAATAGGTGGGTTTAACCATTTATTGTGCTGCTCTCCAAAGCCCTGAAGGCAGGCCTGGGTCTTGGTTGCTACCCTATCTCCCATACCTGGCTCAGTGCCCAGCATAGAGTAGATGCTCAAGAACACTTGACAAGTGAATGGGCGAAAACAGAACCTTCCACGCTGTATTGTGGTGTACCCTTCACCAGATCACAAAACCCATGCAGACAGGTCTCATAGCTTTGGGCTCCCTTTCCAAGAGCCTAGAACAGCACTTTGCATGACGTTCAGTCCTCCATGTAAACACTCGTTGGACTGTACACTTAAGATTTGTTCATCGTTACTGTGTACATCTCAATGTACAATGTACATCTCAAATAGACATAGAAATAAGCAAGCAAGCAAGAAAAGGCCTATCGAGCGGGCCTATCAGGTACAGGTAAGTCTTGCTCTATGGCCCTGGCTGCCACCCTGGGAAGCCTTCCCTGTGTCCTGTGAAGGAGCAAAGTTTACACACACCCAGCAGCAACCACTATTTTCATCTCCTCACTATGGATTAGTCTTGTCTGCCCTTGAACTTCATATAGGTGGAATCAGCACTCTGTGTCTGGTTCTTCTCACTCAGTGGCAGGCCTGTGAAATCCAGCCATCCACACCGACACTGCGCATATCAGTACTTCATTCTGTTTCACTGCTGCCCGTGGTCCCTTGCGTGGATGTACTGCAACTTGTCTATCCACGTTCCCATGGGTGGCCATTATGAATAAAGCCGGCACAAACATCTGCGTGTGTGTCGTCTGGTGGATGCAAGCACTTATTTCTATTGGGAATACCCAAGAGGGGCATTGCTGAGTTTTTGGTAAGTGAATGTTTAACTTGATAGGAAACCGCCAAACACTTCCCCACACCTGAGGGCTGGGCTCTCCTGTCACCCTTTATCTGCTAATGACTGCTAATAGGGTTCTTCTGGAGGAATGTGTTAATGCTACAGATTACCAGGTCCCTCCCATGGACTCGGTCTATCTGTTGGAGTGCAGGAATCTGTTTTTTAAATAGGTGTGCTAGGCAAACTTTGAAAACAATGGATGGAGCCATGGTTCTCAAATCCTGGGGGATTTCAAAACTTCCTACTCCAGGTCCCCATTCACAGATATTCTGATTTAATCAGGGTCTGTAAAAGCTCCTCAGGGAATTCTAATATCTACACTGGGGTTCAAACCACTGGATAAGAGAGGGTGGAAAGGAAGGGCTTCAAGGTCAGGTATACCTGGGGTAATCTTAGTAATGGTCACATCTCAGGTGGCTATTGCTGCAGAAAACCATCCCCACCCCTACCAAAAGTAGTGGCTTAAGCACCATTTACTGTCTCTTCCAGTTCTGTGGGTGGATTGAGCTCTGCTGAGCAGTTCCACTGGTCTTACCTGTGGGTGGTTCGTGCAAGTGCATCTGGATGGTAGCTGGGGCGAGGTCGTCTGGAGGCTGGACTGAGACTGGGTCAGCTGGGCCCCTTGCCCTCTCCTCGAAGTTTCAGAGCCTCTCCTTTCCCCGTGGCCTCCCCTTCTGTTCCACATGAGGTCTCATACATAGCATCTCAGGGTTTCCCAAGGTGTTCCAAAAGGGAGGAAGCAGAAGCCACCAATCCTCTTAAAGGCGATGGCACTCTACCGCATTCCATTAGTCGGTACAAGGCACGGGCTGTCCCAGACTCCAGGTGGGAGGGATTCCACAGGGGTGTGAATCCCAGGAGACAAGGGTCACTGGGGCCATCTCCCATAAATAGTAGCCACTTCATAGGATTATGATGAGGACTAAAGAGGTTAGAATATGTGACATGTTTAGGACAGTCGCAGAAACATAGTGCTGAGCAACTGTCACCGTTTATTATTATACCTATGACCCCTATGCCAGGGGCTGGTGAACTTTTCTGTAAAGGGCCAGATAGTAAATATTCTAGACTTTTCAAGCCATGTGGTCTCTGTGACAGCTACTTAGTTCTGCCATTGTCACCTGGAAGCATTCATAGATAATACATAAATGAATGAGTATGGCTAAGTTCCAATAAAATGTAATTTACAATAACAAGTGGCAGCCAGGTTAGGCCATCTCTCTTACATTCCCTCTTTTCCTGTTTCCTGGGCCTCCCCTCCTGGCCTGTCTCTCTGAAAGGTCAGTCTCCCTGTTCTGGTCCAGCTCCTGTCAGCCACCATGTCAGCACTAAGGGTTTATGGTCATTGAGCACTGACAGTGCTGGGCTCTGTGCCAGGGGCTGGCATCCCTCATGTATGAGCTCACTAACTCCATTTGAAGTCAGCTCTGGCAGTGCCATGTGGTGCCCAATGCAGGTCCTTAATACTCTGCCCCCATCCTCCATCAGTCCCCGCAAAGCCACCCCAAATGAACATGTACTTTAATTAAAAGGTACAAATGCGGCTTTGAGAAAAACCTCCTAGACCCTCCCCAATTGCCACACAAAGATTGGTATTACCCCCAGTTTACAGATGAAGAAACTGAGGGACAGAGAGGGCAAGTACTTATTCAAGGTCATACAAATAGTAAATGGTAAGACTGGGATTTAGACGTGAGCAGCATCTTCATGAGCACTGCTCTACACAACCTCCAGCCGAGGGAGCCACACACCTGTCCTGATCAGAGTGTGGGGGGTGGGCCCCACCTTCCCTGAGGCTCAGTTTGCTGGCCCCGGAGAGGAGACTAAAAGATATCTGAGACCCCTTCCAGCTGAGACTCCATGATCCTTTTCTATAGCCGGCACCAAATGACAGTAGTCTTCAGCTATGTACCAGGAGAGAATGTCATGCATTGGACATAGACAAAGGGCAAGTTAGCCATTCTATTAAAATTTTAAGTATGTGACCCCTTTGACCTAGCAATTCTACTTCTAAAAAGATAGGTTGTAAAATTGTTCACACAGGTACACAGAGATATATCATGTACAAGGATGTTCACTGCATCATTGTTCTTAATAGCAGAAAATGGGAGACACTCGAGTTGTCCACCATTAGGGGATCAGATTAATTAATTATGGTTCTTTGATACAGGGGAGTACCATGAAGCTGTTAGAGACTGAGACAGTGTTGAACTGGCCAACTGTCTGCAAAGTACTGTGAAGTTAAAGGGCCAGTGGAAAAATGGTGTGTACCGTGGAAGCTCATTCCTGTTTTAAGAATACACGTATCTGTGACATACACAGCCAGTGTTTGCATGGAGAGGTCGGGCGCCTGCATAGAATGGTCCACTGTAGTTAACTCCAGGAGGTAAAAGAACAGGGACTTGCACCTCAGCTCCAGATTTAAATCATGTTTAAAACTTTTTTAACATGCTTTTGTTTTCTTACTGATATAGAGAAAATCATATAATGAAGTTCAATTTCATCCATAAATATTTCAGTGTGTGTCTGTAAAAGATAAGAATTATTTTCAGAGTAGCCAAAAATACCATTAACACACCTAAAGCAACAATAAATCTTTAATATCATTAAATATCCAGTAAGTGGTTTCTAGTTATCTCATAAAACCATGAATTACTTTTGTAATAAGGAAAAAAAAAGATTGAAAAAGAATAAAAGGTCAATCTTATGAGTACATTAGTACAACTTTCCTGGAGCTTTGTTCAGTGATACTTATCAAAAGCCTTAACAATGTATTTATCTTTTGTCCTAGCAATACCAACCCATGAATTTATTCTAAGAAAAAAATTAAAGAGGTACAAAAACATTGTTCACCAGAGTATGAAGTGTCTGTAGAAATTGCTTGAAAAATGTTTGTCAAATTTGAAGTTGACCTATGGTTGCAGCTTTGTTTGTAAAAGGAAAAACGGAAAGTAACAGAAGTGCATGACTTTAGGGTACAGGCAAAATAAATAAGGGCAGATCCACAAAATGGAGTATTGTTCTGTCATTTAAAATCAGGTTCTAATAACTACCCGCTCCAAGAGGTAGAGCTTAGTTCTCATGCCCTCTTGAGTGTGGAGCAGACTTTGTGATTTTTGTCTGAAGAATGGAATATGGAAAGGGAAAAGAGCACGTTTCAACGGAGAAACCCAGCAGACACTCCCTGAACGTCGCCGGTGGCAGGTCCTGTGGCCATCAGGGACCCCCCAGGTAAGATGTATCACCAGGTAAGATGACAAGGGCACCTCATCTCTGTGGTTCTTTCCCCAGAAACTGGTAACCCCAGTCTTATTACAGGAAAAACATTAGACAAACCTAGACGAGGGGCATTCTACAAAATACCTGAGCAGTAACTCTTCCAAACTGTCAAGGTTCTGAGAAACAAGGAAAGGCTCAGAAACTGCCAGGGACCAGAGGAGCCTAAGGAGATGATGTAGCCTAAATGCCACGCGGGATCCCAGATGGAACCTTGGAACAGAATAAGGGCATTAGTGGAAAAACTGGCAAAATCCTGATAAAGTCTGTGGTTTAGTTAATAATATTTTACTAATGTCAATTTTTCAGTGTTGACAAATGTACCAGGGTTATGTAAGACATTAACTGGGGAAGATGGGTGAAGACTGGACAGGAACTTTTTGTGCTCTCTTTGTGACTTTGCTGTAAATCTAAAATCACTCAAAACTAAAAAAGTTTATTTTAAAAAACCAGGATGTAGATATTTATTAACATAGAAATGGATTCATGATATGTTAAAGGGAGATGTCTGTATGGTCTCACACAGCTTTTTCTGAATGAGGCCATTTTTGTGAAAACATTAACAAGGTGTGTGCATGCAGGACTAGGTGCATATGTGCATATACACACATATGTAGGGGAACAAGAGTCTGGAAGCGTGGACGTCCAGGGTTGCAGACTCAGAACCCTCCAGGGGCCAGGCAGGGGAGGACCACAGCGACGTTGGTGAGCTGGGGTGTATGTGCTACGAAAACGGGCGACAGCTCCACAGCCCAGCCAGCTGCTGTCCTGCAGGATTCAGGCCCATTCCTGACATATCTTTTCATTTTCCAAAAAGAGACAGGAATTCCAGGTTGTTCCACAAATTTTTAGTGCCCACTCAGCTGTGCAGAGAGGGCCTTCGGTGTCACACGGCCAAGGAGAAGAAGGCTGGGACCTCAAGAGGCAGGCGACACAGGCTGCCGCTGAGCTGTCTCTGCCTTGGCTCCACCATCTGCACCACGCGGAAAGGACAGCCAGCTGGCAAGGGCGAGGAGAGGCTGCTGCTCTTCCGGCCTGCGCGCCTGCATGCGGCCAGCCTGGGGGCTGGAGGTTTGCTCAGAGTCCACACGCCTGGGGGCTTACACTTCTGGTTCTGTAGATCACCACAGGGCTGCGACTGTGTGTGTGTGTGTGTGTGTGTGTGTGTGTGTGTGTGTGTGTGTGTCTGTGTCTAAGAGCCATGGATATAGCATCTCCTTATGCGTCAGTGTCTGTGCATGTCCAGGTGGGGGTCTGGCTGTCCCTGAGGGTGTCTCCAGAAATGACCATGTTATGTGTCTACATGCATGTTGGCCTGTTTACACAGGGTTCTATGCCTGCATCTCTAACTGTGTGCATGTGCGTGTGAGTTGTACGGATGTATCCCTCTTCATGTATCTGTTACATGATGTGTGAGACGATGGTACACATTTATGTGTGTTTGTGGGTGACTGCACTGATGGCCCCAATGTGTACATATCTGGGCTTCTATGTGATTGTCTGTGTGTGTACATTGCATGTGTATGTCTGTTCTGTCCGGTTGAGCTATGTTTGTTTGCCTGCCTGTTGTATCTATGGGTATCTGTGCCCATGCCTCTGTGTGATTGCATGTCAGCCTCTATGGCCGTATGTTATGTCTGGCGGGGTGTATGTGTGTGTGAGTTGGATGCTGGGGGCAGTCAGGGTTTGAGTCTCTTACAGTCAGTACCAGCTCCTCAATCCCTTGTGCCTCGTTCCTGCAAGTCCCCACAAGAAGCATGTAGGGCCCAAGCACCCCCTGCCACATCCAGAATCCCAATCGCAGGCATGAGAAGGGTGAGGGTGGGCCAGCTGCAGGGTCCAGGTTCAGAGGACCCCAGAGTTGACTCCTGTCATACACACATTGCAGCTGCTGCCCTGCCTTGGCCTGGCTCCTGGGGGACCCTTGCCCTTGGCCAGCTGGAGAGTTGTTGATTTGGGACACAGCCCCACAGCCCTCTGCCCCCTCATCACATCCCACAAATACTTCCTGAATGCCATTTGTTTATAGGAGATGAGCACAGACCAACCTGCTTTGATCCCTCCCTAAACACAGGCTCTGGATACAGGGAGCATGTCTATCCACCCTTTGTATGAGGTGGCTAAGGAGGCTGGGGGCTGGCACCGAGAAAGGCAAGGGAGCAGCTTGGGCAGAGTAAGGAAGCAGGAAGCGGGGAAGCCTTAGGGCCAAGGGGCCCTTAGACACTTTCTGATCTACTGCCTTGTTTTACAAATGAGTACACCTGGCAAGATCCTGGCTTGAAGCCGCACAGCAAGTCACCAGCAGAACCAGGATTCCTTTCAAAGAGCTCCAGAGTTCATGATCCACAGAGATCATTCATTCATTCATTCATTCAGCAATTATGTATTAAGTACCTATCATATGCCAGGCCCAGTTGTAGACCCCAGGATACAGCAGCAGACCAGACAGACGCAGTCCTCACCTAATGGAGCTTAGAGTCTAGTCAGAGAGACAGACAATAAGCAAAGAAATAAGATCCTGTCAAACCGTGCTAAGGGCTAGGAAATAAATTGACACCACTCATTGCATTGGAATAGCTCTGTCCAACACAGTGGCCACCAGCCCCATGTGGCTATTTAAGTCTCAAGTGATTAAAACTCGAGAAAATCAACAGTTCAGTTCTTCCTGGCAGAAGCCACATTTTGGGGACTCGGTAGCTGCCTTGGGCTAGTGGCCACTGCGCTGGACGCGCAGGGAGAGCATCTCCATCACAGAAGGCTGGGCTGGGCAGCGCTGGTCTGGAGAGTGGATAGAGGGCTGGGGCTTAAGTGGCTGGGATGACAACATCTGAGCTGTCTGCTGTGCAGGAGGGGCCACCTGAAGACACACCAGGAGGGCACAGGTGTTGTCTGCAAGGTGGGGATGCACTTGGTGTGCTCAAGGGGCAGAAAGGACGGAGTCAGCGAATGGAGACGGGAGTGAGGTGGGGACGGGGGCCGCTGGGCCCTTGTTAAGTGTTCTGCTGACATGAAGGCATCAGGACACCATGAGGGTAAGGAGGGGAGTGGCTTCATTTTTAAGATACATAGAGAATGGGTGGAGAGGCAAGAGTGGAAGGAGGGAGACCTAGTGTCACAGAGAGGAAGGTGACTGAGATTTGGGTGATACTGCGGGTGGGGGGAGAGCCACGAGTCACAGCCCAAACCTCAGGGTCCTGGATCAAGCTGCACCTGAAGCTGACTTGTGTGATCCTCAGGCTCTCTCCTTCCTCCTCTTGGTTACCAAGCACTGACTTGAACACCCGCCTCATTGGTATCCCCCAGGTACCCTTCGCTAATTGAAAATTGAAGTTGACTGAAAACCCCTGACTGTCCTTCCTCCTGTCCCTGTATGGAGCACTCAGATTAGGGCCCAGGCCTCCCTTGGTGCCCTGGGTCCAGTTTCTTTTCCGTGGCTTTTCCCCTCTCACCACATCCCAGGACTGGTGAGATGGTCCAAACTAGTCACCTTGGGTTCGTGGGAAGATACTTTAGTCCAAGTGATGTTTCATTGACTTTCCCCGCCAGGATGGTTTTCTTGGCACCAATGAGGAAGAGGCAGGAGGAGCCAGCTTGCTCTGGGTCCAGGGTGGCACTTAAAAAGAAGGCCCAACTTCAGCTGCAAATGGAGAGATTCTGGTTTGATCCTAGGAAGAACTTCCTCTCTAAAAAACAGCTGATTCCATGTTCATGCATTGCCAGCGGAGGGGATCCCCTAGAGCCCTAAGAATAGGACGGATAACCTGCTCCCTGGGGCGGGCGCTGCAGAGGCCGCTCTGTTCCTGCAATGCTGGAAGCTCATTCCCCTTCAGGATCTTTGCGCTTGCCCTTCTCTCTGCCTGGAATGCGCTTCAGCCAGGCCCCCGAGGATGGCTCCTTCCCCATCTCACTCCAAAATCACCTGCTCAGAGGTGATGGGGTCTGCCCAATCAGCAGATCTTACTCTCCAAAATCATCGTTTGTCTCCTGCTGTAGAATGTCAGCTCCACAAGGACAGGGTGGTTGCCAGTCTTGTCTCCTCTGTCCCCCCATGTCTGACACACGGTAGAGGCCCCCAGGAGGCTTCTGGAATGAGTGGGTGGCTGAGATGAACTTGGGCAAGGCCAGCCAGGGCCCAGAGGCCTTAATCGCCTCCTCTCTCTGTGCCCTCCCAGCAGCTCCCCGAAGAGGGGCCCAGACCAGGACACCTCACTCGCCCAAGGTTGGATGGGCAGTATGTGGTGGGTCTGGCCTGGAGAAGCCTGTAGGGGACTCAGAAGGGGAAGTGGTGGGCAAGGCCCTGCAGGCATACTGCCTTTCGGTGTGACAGCTCTGCATTCATCCACAGGCCTCTGCCTCCCTGCCAAGCCCCACCTGGAGCATCCCACACGCATAAGGTCCTCAGGTAAACCGCCACTCGAGGGCACTCGCCTGTGGTGCTCAGTGGCAGGCCCTGCAGCCCAGAGTCACACAGCAAATGAATGAGGCATCCCTGAAAATCGTGTGCATGGGGGAGCCAGCCCTGGGCACGCATGTGGCTCCACCCATCACTGGGCAGGAAGGCCTGCCTCCTGGGTGCACTTGCCACACCCTGGGCTTACATCAGCTGGGTGGACATGGGCAGCCTCTCTGAAGAATGAGACTCATTGTTAGCAATGGGCCAGGATTCCTTCCCGACCAGCCCCACCCAGAGGTGGGTCTGTCCAAGCTGACTAAGGCAGCTGGGTGAGGTGCCCGAGGAAAACTGATCCCCTCACCCTGCAATGGTCTGAGCAGCTCCAGGAATATGGATCAGGGTACCCATCACCATCTGACCTTGTAACACATGTGCATGACTTTTATAGTGAGAGAGAAATTATAAAATATAATTATATATACTATATATGTTATAAAATATATAATTGTATATTTTTTATATATTATAAAAATAACTTCTACATCATTGCCCAATGCCAGGACTATTCTAAGCATGGTCTGATTTAATCCTTACAACTCTCTGAGGAGGAAGTATTATATTATTATTACCCACATTTTGCAGATGGGGAAACTGAGTCCTGTATAACTTGACCAAGTTCACAAAAAAGCCATCCAGCAGGGGAGCCAAGATTCATAGTCAACATGGCCCAGCAACCTCCTCACTCTTAAGCAGCACTCAATCAGCTTTCTGAGTCCTGGTGGGCACCGGTCTCGCTCTGGAGCCCCAAGGTAGGGCCGAGAGAACCTGGGACTCAGGGTGAGTTCCAGCCCTGCTCGACCCCTGCTCGTGACCTTGGGCGAGTCGTTTTGTCTCCCTGGGTCTCAGTTTCCTTGTCTATAGAGGGAGGGGTAGTGATACCCACCCCAAACCCCAGCAAGCCATTTAATGAAGTCCTAGATATAAACTGTAAAGTACTGTGCACAAGTGAAGAGCACCGTTGGTCTGAGAGTCTATTTTGCATGGTATTATGGGTATGTGATCCTCTGTCCTCCTTGACTGTAAGTTCCTTGTGCATAAGAGCCCACATCAAAATCACCTACCCCCCACAGGGCCTGGTCCAGAATGTGCTCAAAAAATCTTTACTGATCTAATGACACAGCATACCGCGATGGCGAAAGGTCCAGGCTCTGATTGGTACGACCACTTTGGAAACTATTAAAACTACCAGAAGTACACTCGGTGACTCAGCATTGCATGCCCAGGCACCAACCCAACAGAAATAGGCGCTTACGCCCATCAAAGAGTCACTCAAAAATGTTCAGGGCGGCTTTATTTATAGAACCCGAGAACTGGAATGGGGGAGTGGCAAACGAATCGCGCGGTACATCCACACACATCCACGCAGCGTTAACACGCTCCCGGTAACGCGCAGCGGGGCCGCGGCTCAGACTCGCCATGCCGAGGGAGAGAAGCCAGACCCGAGAGAGAACATCAGTCCGTTAACAAGAAAATCAAGAAGAGACAAAGGACTCTGGGGCTGACAGGACTGTGGCTCCCTCTGGGCGGGTCGTGCGCGGGAAGCAGCCGCTGGGCTGCTAGACACGACCTGCCTCCGTGCAGGTGGCGGTCACACAAGTGTGGCGTGCGTGTGCTAACGAAGGTTCATGTGGCAGTGCCCTTCAGGTTTGTGCCCTCAAAGGTATGGAAGTTATACATAATTTTTTAAAATAAGTCTGTTAAAAAGAAATACAGGTTCTGGAACGTGGTTTAAATCTCTGCTCTTTTCTGGGCGGGGTGACCTTGGTTTCTCTGCTTCTCTGTACGTAAAGGGTAGTTCGGCCACCGTTGCAGTGATGGGATTCTCAGGACGAGACACGCCAAGCACCCAGCACAGCACCTGGCACACAGGAAGTATACAGCAGTTGGTAGCTATGATCAGTAATGAGACATTCATTCTGCAGGTACTTACTGAGCGCTTAGACGCTGGGCCCTGGGGATAAAGCAGGAGACAAAACAGACCAGCTCTGGGAGCCGTCGTTCCAGGTTCTTCACTCAGTCAACAAGTGCTCACTGTGGCTCACCCAGAGTTGCACAGCTGGTAAGTGCTTCAGCTGGGATGTGAGCCCAGCTCCTCCGCGGAGGCAGCTTGTCTCCTTGGGCCCTGTAGCCTCCAGAGGGGCAGGACAGAGATCCCGGAGTTACTCCCCCTGAGGGATGCGGGTGACTGAGCAAACACCCATGTCCTTGCCTCCGCAGGTCTCCAGCGGGAGTGAGCAAAGTGGCAGCGGGCCCCACGTGATGGCGTGCGTGGCCTTGGCTTTCCTCCCTCCTGTATGCCTCCTCCCCTCCTCTGGTGCTTCCTGAGATCATGTCCCCCAAAAGACGGCTTGCCCCCAAATCCTTGCCTCAGGGTCTGCTTCGTCCGGCATCCCCTGAAAAGAGCTGGCATTGTCATGTGTGGTGGAGAGTCCAAGGGGAGAGGACGGCCCTGGCTGGTGATGTGGGCCCCACTGCCCTCAGGACAGCTAGACAGGAAGCCACTCTTCTCAGGAAGATTCTGCAGAGAGCAAGGGGCCTTGCTGTGGCCTCGGCAGTGACCTGGCTCTCAGGATGCTACTGGCTGCCCTCCGCAGACCTCGGACTCTCAGGACACCTAGAGGAAGAGGCTAGCTTTCAGAAGGCCAGGAGGTGGGCCCTGAGCCTGGGGAGATGGGCCCGCTTGCTGGGGCATGGTGAGCGGAGTCAGGGCTCCCCAGCAGGCCTCACCCAGAGCTTTCCTGGGGAAAGGGGATGCCTCAGTCCCCCTTGCTGCCTCCGCCTGCCCTGAGCACTCCAGATATGCACCTCTGGGCCCTACTAACTGCCTCTGGACTACAGGCTGAGGTCTCTGGGGCTTGGCATGGACACCCCGTCGGTGCCCAGGCTTTTTGCCTATACTTTGTTCTCGGGGCCTCTGGGGCTTCGGAACTGGGGGGCTGGGCAGGGTTTTCTGGAATTTGGCGCTGGGGACGACAGGGCTTGGGGCTGTGTTGGACCAGGAGCTTGGGGATGGGTGGCAGAGCCCCCTCGGAGGGCCAGGGAAACACTGCCGGCCTGGATTCCGACAGCCACGGATGCTCTCAAGTCCATCCCTCCGGCTGCGAATCCTCCTGACTGCGTCAATGACCACCACAACAACACAGTGTCTCTGTTTGGAGGTAGGCTCTTTATAGAGGTGATCAAATTAAAATGAGGTCATAGCAGATTCGGGTGGGCTCTGATCCGGCGTGACTGGTGTCCTCATAGAAAGGGGAAATTGTGACACAGAGAGGGAAGAGGAGGTGACGAGATGCAGGGAGAAGACGGCCACCGACACGTCAAGAGGAGGCCCGGGACACACCTTCCCACACAGCCCTCAGAAGGAACTCCCCCACTGACACCTTGATCTTGGACTTACGGCATCCAGACTGCAACGACTTTCTGTTGTTTAAGTCACCCAGCGCATGGTACTTTGCTACAGCAATCCTAGCAGACTAATGCACGTCTTTATTTTTTATTTTTTTCAATTTATGAGCTATGTTAACTTGGACTTTCTTTCTTTTTTTTTTTTTTATTTCAGCAAATTATGGGTGTACATACGTTTAGGTTACGTGTGTTGCCCTTGGTTCCCCCCCCTCCACCGAAGTCCGTGTTTCAAATATGTCCATCCTTCGGGTAGTGCGCATTGCCCTCCTTGTGTATACAAATACCCGTCCCCTCCTCCCTCCTCCCCCCTCCTCCCGCCACCCTTCCCATGGTACAGATGATTAGGTTAGGTGTGTTGCCCTTGGTTCCCCCCCCACCGAAGTCCGTGTTTCAAATATGTCCATCCTTCGGGTAGTGCGCATTGCTCTCCTTGTTGCACGTCTTTATTGAGATATAATTCACATACCAAAAAATCACCTGTTTAAAGTATACAATTCAGTGCTTTTAATTCTGTTCACAGAATTGTGCAACTATCACCATGATCGAAGTTGAGAACATTTGCTTCCCCTCCGAAGGAAACCCTGTGCCCGTGAGGTGGTCGCCCGCCGGCCCATCCCCCCATCCGGACATTTCTCATGAACAGCATCACACAGTACGGGCCTCGTGTGTCTGGTGCTTTCCACTGAGCATCACATTTCCAAGGTCTACCCACATGGTAGCACGTCGGTATGTCACTCCTTTCTATGGCTGGGTAACAGTCCACTGCACCGACATATCACATTTTTAAAAATCTGTTCATCAGTTGCTGTATAACACAATTTTGTTCTAAAAAGAGGATCTAAAGCATAGCAAATGTTCACATTTGTTAAGTCCAAGTGGTAAGAACATGACGTTTATGTTTCTTTATATTTTTCTGGATGTTTGAAATGTTTTATAATTTTAATATTAATAAATATATTTTTTAAATACATATTGAAGGAGACAGAGAATGAGTCTCCAGCCATTGAAGGGAGGTAATGAGTTACTGACGTTCTGAAAGAAAAGATGTGTCTAGGGAAAAAGAAAAAAGATTCCCTGACCCGTCTTTACCGCTTCCTGTTTCCTCCTGACCTGGTGGCGCAGGGACAGGGCTTCTGCTTAGCAACCTCAGGCCTGAGCCCTGCGAGGGCGCGGACTGTGTCCGTTGCATCTGCGCCTTCCCAAGGCAGTGCTCAGGGAAGGTGTGGAGTGTTTCCTGAGAGTGGAAGGGGCCGGCCAGAGGCCCCAGCCACTGTAGCCCTTCCCTTTCCCCACCCATCGGTTCGTTCCCGGCCCAATTTGGTAACCTGCCAGGTGCACCGATGGGGAGCTCACTCCCCCACGAGGTGGTCGTCCCACTGCTGGCCACCAGGGATGCGTACCCAGGATCACGTCCCACTCGAGAGATGGTCTGGTGGCATGGCCCAAGGTCAAAGGGCTCAGAGGTCAAATACATTTGGGGACCGTGGTATGCCTAACCTGTCACCACAGACCCTGTACCAGGTATCAGCTCTGGGCTTTACATTGTGTTTCATCCCCCTAACAGCTCCAAGAGGAGGACTATACTCACCCTATTAAAAGTTGGGGCTCAGAGGGTCAGAGCACTGGCTAGAGTCCCATGGCCAGGCCCCAAGCTCATTCTGCACCCCACACTCTCCTCGTTAACTGCCCCCACACAGCAGCAGACCAAAGTCTGGGGCCGTGAGACTTGCCTTTGCCCAGGGACTCCCAAGTGTGCCTGAGTCCCCATGGCCCTAGCCCATGGGGGCAGCCTGCAGGCACATCTTGAGGCAGGCAGCTCTGGGCCTCCTGGACCAGTTGTGCAAAAGCTCTTGGGGCACTTGTGGCCAAGCTTTGAAACAAAGGTGTCTGTGTTTCTCTAAGCCCATTTGGATTTCATCCTGCTTGCATTTCACAGTAGGGAAATCTACACTTTTCATCCAAGATGATACCTTAACTGGCAAGAATCGCACTGTGATGGTGGAACTGTAGACGCCTCGACTGAAAGGCCAGGCTGGGCCTGGAGGACACGCAGCTCTGGATCCTTGTGTGGGCTGGAGGTGGGGGAGTGGGCTTGGTGATCCCAGCTTCACAACCGGCCATGCCAGCCCTCGACCCTCCTCGCCAAGGCCCACCTGGCTCCAGCCCAGACAGGCTGGGCGGAAAAACAAGTCAGCGGTCCCTCCTGTCCCTCCGGGTGCCTGGGAGCCCCTCCTGCAGGGAGAAGGTACAATAATGCTTCTCAGGAATGAGCTTCAGGAGAAGCCAAGATGGGGGCGGGCGGGAGGGGACCCAGGCTCCCATCCTACAAGACTGGCATTCTTTCTTTGAAAGAAAATCAGACTGTGCAGCTCCCTGCTGTGGCCCGATGCTTGTGGCATCTCTGAAATGCCAGGAAGGGCTGGCACCCAGCCACCTGTGGCCCGCTACCCTGAGCTATGTGGAGCTCCCACTTCCTCTGAGTCTCAAGAATGCTGTCATCTGGCCACCCACAGCCTTATCAGCCCGGCCTTTCCCAGGATTGCTGGGGCAGAAGGCGTGGGCGTCCTCAGGACTCCAGCGATTCTGGGAATGCGTCTTTGCACCCTCCCCCTGACACCACTGGCTCCCTGGGCCAAACAGAACCCTTACCCACCTCCTTACTGAAGGGGAAACTGAGGCCCGGAGGGGACAGGGACTTGCCTGATGTCACGACTGTTTTATTAGTGAGAATTGGACCTCACTTGGAGCCTATTACTATTTCTGGGTCACAGATTCCTTTGACAATGTGAAGAAAGTTCTAGACCATACTCCAATGCCTGCAGGCCAGGCATGTGGCACTGACAGGAAGGGTGGTCTGGTGGGCGTGGGCATGTGGGGCCTGTGTTCCCAGCTTTGGCTAACTGTGGACCTGCAGGGCACCAGATCTTCTAGTTTTCCAGAGAAGCCAAAAATCCATCCTTCTGTGGAAAAACTACTGACTTTCAAATATTGGCAGTGAATTAAAATTTTAAAAATATATATTGTATCAGCCAAATTAAACCCATCTGTCAGGCAGATGCAGGGGGAGGACCCCCCTAGGCTAGGACCCCAGGAAAGGGTGCATGCTACACCCCGGGCCCTAGGGACCCCATCACCCCCTCACTGGGGAGATATGTTTTCAGTGAGAGGCACCGATGGAGCTCACAGAGCACTGGGCGAGGAGCCAGCAGGCCGGGCTGGGCCCTCGCCTGCCCAGGCTTGCCAGGAGGAACTCTGAGGATCACCTCATTCCAGTTCAGGAGCCTGGAGCCCAGCACGGTCAAACAAGCTGTCCA
This sequence comes from Propithecus coquereli, assembly GCF_000956105.1. Taxonomy (NCBI): domain Eukaryota; kingdom Metazoa; phylum Chordata; class Mammalia; order Primates; family Indriidae; genus Propithecus; species Propithecus coquereli. The sequence goes on along the minus strand of NW_012149230.1, from coordinate 4,702,386 downwards.
GGCCCGGGAAGTAGGAACAGGCGAGGCCAGAGGGGCGGGTGCCACATCATGCTGGGCCCTGTGGGGTGCGTAAGCGGCAGGGGGTGCAACCCAGCGTCATTCCTTCATTTGCCCCTTAATTTGGGGAATTCACATCTAGAGTCAGAGAGACTCCGAGGTGAGAGGTGACTAAACACCCACGGGCCAGGCGAGGAACAGGGCCTCCTAAGGGGTCAGGTGCAGCCCTGCTCTTCCTGCCGGGCCAGGCAGTGAGCACAATGGACAGCCACCCACGCAGGGACCACTCACCGGGAGGCTGGGAATGGGGCACATCCACGTGGTAATTGCCCCTTGCTCAGTTTGCCTTCTTGCTTCTCTGCCAAGGCTTCTTACCTGGCAGACCGGGGCAGCGCGGGTGCTGGGAAGAGAGCAGTCCAGGGCCAGGTGCAATTCTGGGCCCGGCACCTCTGACCCATGTGACCTTGGCCATCCCCTTCCCCTCTCTGAGACCCGGTTTCCTCAGGTGGAGTAGGAGACGGCAGGGTGAGTGGCAAGCGAGGTCACGGATGGAGCCACGCTGGGGCCACCACGTGCCCACTCCCCTTCCCATGTCCCCTGCTGTGAAAATTGTCACAGACCACTGTTGGGCTACCTTCCTCCGGTTCAAATCCCAAGTCCTGACTGCACAGGGGTCCACTGAAAACGCAAATCTAGGCTGGCCACCTTCTGGCCTAACCCTGCTCCCATGGCTTCTCAGTGCCCCAGAACCACCTTTGGTGGCCCCTGTGGCTTCCTGGCCCCGCCTCTCTCCCCACTGCCCACCCCCACTTTCGGGCCTCAGAATGGTTACTCTTTCCTGCTTCAGCCTTCCGCACTCACTCCCTCCCCGTCACGCTGGTCTGTGCAGGCCACCCTCTGACCCACCTTCTCCACCTGCCCCTCAGCAGGCCCCTCACCGGCCCTCCCCAGCACCTGCGTGCCTTGAGCTCCTGTCTCCCTGTCTGTCCACTCGCTCCTCAGCCAGCCCCCAACAAGGCTGGAAGCTCCATCGGATCAGGCAGCAGGTCCTCCCTGCCATGCTGTGTCCCCAGCCCCAGCCTGGAGTCTGGCATGCTGGAGCGTTCATGGACCACAAACAAATTCTGGAATCCCTCTGGGTTCTTAGAAGAGCTGAGGACTCTGTCCTCGGGTGTGGCCTGGGGCATATCTAGAGTGGGCCCTGTCCAGGGAGGGTCCCTGCAGTGGGAAAGCTGCCCCTTGGCCCCCACCTGAAGCCATCTGGCCCTGAGCATGGACTGTGGTCCCTGGGCCCTGCACCTGGCCAGACAGGTTCCCCAGCCGGTTTGGCAGGATTGTTGGGGACAGCACTCAGCCACAGAACAGCCTGTCCAAGACCTGTGGCTGGGTTACCTGGAGAAGGCCTGAGGGCTCCTGGCCCAGGAGGTCTGGCTGAGCCTCTCCCTGGCCTCAGAGGCCATTCCTCAGGCTCCCTGGTCTTCTCTGCAAGAACCACACCCCAGGGACCACCCAGCCATCCCTCCACCAACACCCACCAGGTATCTACCACGCACAGGGGGCCAATGGCAAATGAGAGGTCCTGGATCCCAGCCTTTATGGAAGTGAAGGTTCAGGAATATCAGATGACATCGAGTGGCTGAGGCATGCAAGTGGGGGTGCACTTGGGCTCCCTTAGCCCGAGAGGAAAGTCTGGGTGCAGGGAGCTTACATGGGGGACCCAGCAAACACCAGTGGATGAACGTGGAAGCAACTGGGGAAGAGAGCGAGCAGAGACAGGCTGAGACAGTGAGTGGGCAGTGCTGTGGGCCCTGGGCTCCCTCCCCTGGGGAGGCTGGGACACGGAGCAGAGTACACCTCGGAGGCTTCCCAGCCCCACTGCCGGCTGGGGCATTGACCTGAACTCCCGTCCAGCACTGATTGCTGGCTGCTCTAGGTTTGAAGGTTGTGGGGCTGAGTCTGCAGTTCCTCTTGGGTGCAGCCCCAGGCAGTCAGAAGCTGGGCTGACATCCCTACGCCGAGGCCTGGAGCCTGGGTGCTACCGCAGCTTCTGTGACAGTCTTTAAGACCCTTTTCACCGCTATCCTGGGAGTGTCCACTTCTTTGATAAGTCACATCTCTTCCCCCAGCACCACAACACGAGCACTTAAAACTCCAGGGAAAAGAAGTTACTCCCAAGTACACTCAGAAAAAAAGCCAGCCTCTCCCTCACGCAGCCTCCATGCCCTGCAACTCGGATCCCACCGCGCTCAGCCTCGTCCTGCCCGACTTTCCGCGCGCGTGCTGTCTGTTCCCGCCAGCCTGGCTTCCAGCAGGTCCTGGAACTCGGCAGCTCCTTCCAGCTGCAAGGCCTCTCCTAGGCCACCCCTCTCCTGGAAGCCTCTTTGCCCTGTTGCTTGCATTTCTACCAAGTCTTGGCCAGAGGCGGGTCTCCCTGACTGATACCCTCCATACTGGGACCCTCTCCCTGGGCCTCCCCGCTTCCTGCGGAGCAGTCACGGCTGTATTTGCCTGTGGAGTCGAGCCCTGCCCGCTGGCTGTGGCATTTGGCCACTGAGGAATGTTTGCTGAAAGGATGGCGGGGCACTCTGCAGCAATGCAGAGCGGGGTCCTAGGCTGCATGTGTCCCTAAAGCAGTGTTGTGACCTGAGACAGCCTCTCCTCTGCCTCTCCTCCATCCACTGTGGCAGCTGGTCCCCAGGCACCCTGAGGCCCGGGTGGCTCTGACCTTTGAGACTCTGGGACGTGATCATCAGGGGAGACCCACAGCTCACACCCCCAGGGCTGGAAGCCCAAACAAGCTCTTAGACCAATCAGTGTCATCACCTTCCAAGCAAAGAAAGCAGGAACCCTGGCCTACACACAAGGATAGGGCAGAGGAGGCTGCAAATGCCCTGATCTGAACTGGCTAGTAAGGGTCACTAGTTGTCTGGACCTGGAAGTTGAGGGAGCCGTGGAGAAAGCAGGGAGTCTCAGCCAGAAGATGAGGACCACAAAACTCAGACCCTTCTCCCTGGAACCTTGACCTGTCGAGGGAAAATATACACATCAGGGCCCTCTAAACCACTGAAATCAACGCTGACTAAGTCCAGCTAAGACGAAACAAGCAAGGAATGTGTCGGTAGAATATAGGTTAGCTCACAGAACCACAAAAATAAATTAAAAACCCAGATGTTGCAAAGGACTGGCTTAGATGTGAGATTTAGGTAACAGACCTAGTGGGCAGTCCTTGGGAGGAATGAATTTCCTCTGCTTCCACATTAAGTCACTCTACTCAAGACTCAAATTTCCTTAATATGTAAAGAGTTCCTATAAGTCAAATAAAATTGCAAGAGAAAAATGAGCACAGACACGACAAGATAGTTCACAGAATGGGAGATACAAATGGTCTTAAACTTAAAAGAGATGTTTACTCTTATTTATAACTAGAGAAGTGCAAATTGAAACTACAGTTCAAGACCATTTTTTACCTATCAGATTGGCAATGATCCAACACCGTGATAACACGGCGTTGGCGTGGGTGTGGGAGATAAGTTCCCTTACACATTACTAGTGGGGGTGTAAACTGGTACAGCCACTATCACATTTTCTTAAAATGCACATGCCTTTTGACCTAAAAACTTACTCCTAGGAATTTATCCTGCAGGGACACCTGCATATGTGCGATGACACCAGCACGAGGGTATTTGTGGCAGCATGTTTTTCTTACAATAGCGAAAGACTGGAAACAATCTAAATGCTCGTCACTAGAGGCTGGCGAGCTCCATGTTAATTTGTCCATTCATGAACACTGCAACTGCTAGAAAGAATGAGGCAGCTTTACACACGCCAGCTTGGAATCATCTTCTAAACCGTTACGCGCAAAGAGCAAGGCTCCAGGACCAAGCGTTACCTGCGTGTGTGTCTGTTAAAGCCTCAGTTTCTTGTTTCTTTATGCAGAATACTCACTTTTGTCTTGTGGCGGCTCCTGTCCATTCTTGGCCAGGTCCTGTGCACCCCTGCCCTTGCCTGAATGTGCCTTTGCTTTCAACCGTCCACATCTCTGACTCTTCGGAGGAGGGCTGTCCCCAGGCCACTGGAGCTCCTTTGCCCCTTCCTGCAGAGAGCTGGAAGTGTCCCCCTCCTGTAGGCTGCTAATGGCTGACAGTTGGGGGGTGTGAAATCTGCACACTGAGCTCAGGCTCTAAACTGAGACGTGAGCTTCACGCCGCAGTCCCCTGAGGGAGCAGGCCTGAGTGCCTGCCTCTATCGGGCTTTGCCTGGGGTCACAGCCTTGTGCTGCTGTCCCCTTTTCTGTCTGCCACCCTCCATGCCCTTACTGCTCTGTTCTGGGTGCACGTCCTGATAAGTTGCTGCCCTATAAATCAGGGTCTGCTTCTGGGGAATGTGACCAAGACACTTCCTCTCTTATCCTGTTCCTTACTTCCTACAGGGAGATTGTAGGCGTTTGTAGGTGCGTGATATGACGGAGGTACTATTCCCGTTTTGCAGGTGAGCGAACCTAGAGCTAAAGGACTTGTCCTAGGTCCCAGTTAGGAAATGGCAAGTGGCTTTGAAGCCAGTGCCAAACTCACATCCACTATTGTATTGAAAGTAATATGGAGGGGGGAAGGCTCCGTATGCAAGGATAGTTTGCATTTTCGAATCAGGTCAAGTAGGGAAGATTATCTATTTTTCCGAAAGACTTTCTTTTGTGGTCTTCCCTTCATAGACGCACATCCCGCTCTCAGGTGCAAATCCCAGGACTAGAAATGGGACATTCGAGGTAGGCAGAACTCCTGGGAACAGCACGTTTGCAGAGGTGGGAAGGGAACCTGCCACTGGTTTTGGTTTCCTCACCTCTGTCTGCAAGGCCTGCCCTGTTCCACGCCCCAGGCGCACCGCAGCGAGGTCCGCTCCTCTGATGAGGGATGTGGGCTCTCAGTCAGGCTCTGGGAACATGGTAGATTGCCGCATACTCACACTCTGTGCCAGAGGGACCGTGCCTTTCAACTCGTGCTCCCCACCACCACCCGTGTGCCACCCGGAGCTGCAGGACCCCGCCCCGGCCATGAATCTCCATATCATGACTCCGGGCAGGTGACTCAGCTGGTGGGAGGAAGGAGGGTTCCCAGAAGCCAGCCCCACACTGGAGGGTGAGAAACAGCTTACCTCTATAAGGAAGTGCCCGTGCCCCACCTGATGATAAACCCTAGCCCGGCTCACCTCCCTGAAGCATGACAGAGGGAAGACACCCCACAGAGGGGGGGTGGTCTGAATGCACCATGGTTAACTATTTCACTTGTGCAAAGTTGTACACAAGCATAGCACCTGTGACTCATGACTAGAGGTCTTGGCAGGCTCAAGCCCTTGGAAGGGACTGAGGGCTCCCGAGGCTTAGGCCGTAACCTGCCTCCGCATGGAAGACCGGCGGGCCGGAGTCCCACAGCGCCTGCGGAGGAACAGGCTCCTTGGCCATCCCTCCCCGCCCTGGCCACACTGACCAGGAAGCCAGGAACCTCCATCTGTTCACAGGATCAGCACCCAGGAAGGGCCCTGGCGGAGTGTCCTGCCGGAGAGGACCCTCACACTGGGTGACTGACCGCTTGGCGCCCTTTTCTCTACACAGTGGGGCTGGAATTTGAGACCTGCCAAAGACCAGGCAGGAAAAACAAAGGCTACCTCAGAGGAAGCCGAGGGCAGAGGGAGAAGCTAAGAAAGTGAGAGAAACATAGTTGTGCCTTGCGGGGGCCCCTGAGAGGACAATAGACAGGGTCACCCTGAATTTTGACCCTCCTTTCTCCTTGAAGCCTGGCCAGCCTTGTGGCTCCTGGGAGTAATCTGGGTTCCTCCTGTCCTGAGTGTCCCTGTGACAAGCCCCAGGTGATGAGCCCCTGAGCTCACCTATGCTGCTGCTTGTGACCGGCGGCACCAGCTCCCACGTGGAGTCCGAACGCCTGGCGCTGTCCGCCTGGTTTCGCTGCTCGTCGGCACCAACATTCAACCCCAGAACCCGCAGGTCGGTCAGGGGCTCTCGGCCACATTTGCTGCCAACAGCACTGGACTGTGAGCTGTGCCAGTGGTCGGGGAGCAGTGACTGCATGTGGAGCCCTCTGCAGAAGGCGCGGGCAAGCCCCTCGGGGGGGCTATCTAGCTTCGTTCTCGGACAGCCCCGTTTCCAGATAAGTCGACGAAGCCTCAGAAAGAAGAATGCGCTCATCCAGGGTCACAAGGAGGTGGTGAGGCTGGGACCTGAACCCTGGTCTGTTGGACTCAACACTTCCTCTGCCTCATTCTGGCTTCAGGGCTGGCAGGGAGGGCCCGGGCCAGGCCGCAGGCCTCGCCGCCCGAGCTCCGCGACACCCAAGTGTTCACAGCTTCTTCATCCTCCATTCTGCTCCTTTCTTCTCCGGAAGCTCCCACCTTCATTGGCTGGCTCCTTCCCAGAGTGCAGAGCAGAGGACGGAGAGGCCCGCCCCGGAGAGCGTGCTGGAGCGAATGGATGCGCAGCGGCCCCCCAGCCCAGGCCCCACCTGCAGAGCAGCTCCCTGCAAATCAAGCATCTGCGTGCCCAAAAGTGACATGGGGGTTCAGGGAAGGGACTGAGGGAGGAAGGAAGGAGTCATTCCTCTTCAAAGGGGCGCCTGCCCTCAGTTTATGTCTACAGAGGTCAACTTGAAAGTGCCAGGTGCAACACCCTCCCCCAGACCCGGGGCTGTCCTCAGAGCAGCCAAGAGGCAGCCCGTCCATCCCCACCGCGGGCAGGTGGCCTGGGCAGCCACCTCTTAGAGTCCCTGAATTCCTAAGCATCAAATAGAAATACGAAAACAAAATAACTTGCGTTCTTTATAGACGTTCTAAAAACAGTAGAATACAACAGAAAGATAAAATACCCGACACTTAGAAATAACCACTTTCCTCCCAACATCTTATAATGACACATTTCAAACACATGGAATAGTTGACAGAATCCTGCAAAGAACCACCCTATGCTGCTGTCCGGATTCTCCGGCCCCTGCATTTTCTCCGCTTCAGTGCTCAGAACTTCGCCATCCATCCGGGCCTCCATTCACCCACCGCGCCATCTCACTTTTTGATGAATTTCAAGGAAAGTCGAAGACAGAAGTATGCAGTCCCTAAACACTTTAGCATGAATGTTATTAGTTATAATGATATAATAATTTTTAAAAAACTTTTATGATGGAAAAATTCAAATGCACGAAGGTGGAGAGAGCAGGGTGCCCGTCCCCTCGCCACGTCCACTGCCAACGTTTTCCAATCTTGTTTCATCTATTGCCCACCTTTTTTTTAAATGAAAAAAATTGCTACCTTTCTAAATGGAAGTATTAATTTAAATAGTGAAAGTAATACACACTTGCAATGGTTATCATGATAATTGATTTGGGCATTAGTGGATGCTAAACTCTGAGTAAAAACGTGATGGGGAACAGGCTATTCACACAGAAATGTCACTCGGAGGTGTCACTCACAATGGGAATGCTTACCTTTACAATGCAGACCTGGCTAGCATCACTCAGCTGGGAGATTAAGCGAACCTCACCAACACTAGGACAGTCTAACTCTGTGTGGGACTCGATAAAAGGCACCGAGGACTCAGTCTCACTTCCGTGATAGTCCAAAAACACACAGAGTGAATTTGATCATGAGAAAACATCAGACAAACCTAACACGAGGGGCATTCTACAAAACTATCTGTCCTTTTCAAAAACCAAGATCACAAAAAAGAAAGAAAGGCGGAGAACTGTTCCAAATAAAGGACAGGAAGACACAGGACAGGTAAAGGCCGTGTGCCACCCTTGTTTGGATCATGGATCAGGAAAGGAAAATGCTATAAAGGGCATTGTTGTGACATTTGTCAAACTTTGAATACGGACGGTATACTAGATGGATCTATGCTAAAGTTCTGAATTTCATCATTGTACCGTAGTTACAAGAATGCCCTTGAGAATGCTTATACACTGTTGGTGGGAATGTAAACTAGTACAACCTCCAAGGAAAACAGTATAGAGATTTCTCAAAGAACTAAAAGTAGACCTACCATTCCATCCAGTAATTCCACTATTGGGTATCTACCCAAAGGAAAAGAAGTCGTTTTACAAAAAATACACCTGCACTCAAATGTTTATCACAGTACAATTCACAATTGCAAAAATATGCCCACCAACTGAGGGATGGATAAAGAAAATATGGTGTATATATACCATGGAGTACGACTCAGCCATAAAAAAGAATGCAATAGTGTCTCTTGCAGCAACTTGGGTAGAACTAGAGACCACTATCCTGGGTGCAGAATCTCACGAAAGGAAAAACGAGCACCACAGTTCTCACTTATAAGTGGGAGGTAAATGAGGGGTACATGTGGCCATAATGTGGCGTAACGGACATTGAAAACAAAGACGGGAGGAGCGTTGGGGGGAGAAGAAGAAAAATTACCGATCAGGTGAAATGCACCCTATTCTGGTGACGGGTATACTAACAGCCCTGACTTCAGGCCTTTTCATCCGTGTAACAAAAAACACTCGTGCCTCCCAAATCCACTGAAATTAAAAAAAGAAAAGAAATTGGAAAAAGTGGACAAAACTGAAAGCAGAGCTATTTTTTGAGCTAAAAGCTAATGCTCTAATAGGATGTCAACAATGACCTTTGTAATATTTAAAATATAATAATAAGAAGAAGAATGTCCTTGATCTTCAGAGACCACACTGAAGTAGTCAGGGCTACAGCTCTGCAGTGTACTCTCAGATGGCTCGGAAAATCAATCTCATATATGTGCATATATGTTATATTATTATATGCAGACATAACATATGATAATAATATATAATGTATAATATGTAATATATTATTAGTATATATAAAATTACAAAGAGTGAGGCAGAAAATAAATGTGATAAAAAGTGAACGATGAGTAAATACAGGGGAAGGGTATAAGGCAGGTTTTTCTTTTATTCTTGCAAATTTTGTGTAGGTTTGAAATTATTTCAGAATAGAAAATGTGAAAATAACCCTGTACCTGCCTGAGAGATTTCAGCTGTTCACGGGGCAGGAGCAGGTGGCAGGTCTCTCGACCGACCCCGCCCCGGGCGCTCTGCCCGCTCCCCAGAAGCAGCGGACGGCCAGCCACCCTCTTGCCCAGGACACAAAGTTTTATATCCTGCCCTTTTCATGTAACATTGTATCATGCGCATTTGCCTGTGTTTTAAATATTCCCTCAAAAAATCATTTTTCTGTGGCTCCTTACTATTCTGCCTGTGGTTTCTTTAGCGACTCTGCTTTGCCGGGTTTGTAAACTCTCCCGCTTTTCACCGTCGTAAACAACGCTGTACCTTTATCGGTGCTGCGCCTCTGACCAGGCTCTTCTGGAAGAGTCTGATGGGGGAGGACAGGGTGAAGACCGCTGGCCTTTAAAGGTGCCTGGTGGCTCCTGCCAGGCTGCATCCCAGCATTCCAGAAAGGTGGCACCACAAACTCACCTGCTACATGGCCCCCTGGCCAACCCAGCAACTGTATAAATAAAAATTAAAACATTTGCCAATTCAAGATGCACCAATGGATCTCACTGCTTTCTGTGGTTACTGACGTACCCATTTTTGCTTTTGTTCCTTCTGTGCGTCACCTAGGACTGTGCATTTCCCCAGGACTGCCGCAGGGGTGTTCTTGTCCAGTGGCGGCGGCAGTGAGGATTAAGAAGCGCCACTGCCGACCACGCCAGATTCTGCTTCTGCCCTTGCTGTGTGCCGCCACAGCTAGGCTACGTACTTTCCTCCTCTGTGACAGGAGCACCTTCTCCCAGGTGGCAAGAGGAGTCCTTGCGTGTAAAGTTCCTAGACCAGCATCCCATCCAGACCCAGGGCTCAGCAGATGCTCCTGTTAAATATTATTTGTATATCGAGGAAAGCAACCATTTGTCCTATTTGTTGCCAATCATTTTTCTGGAGTCTGAAGGCCGGCTGGGATGTGACTGACAGAGCAGGCTGCCGCAGGAGCGGGGAAGAGGGGGGGAGGGGAAGGAAGGTCCCCCAGGAGCGGAGCAGGGCGGGGGCGGAGGGGAGGTAGGGGTCCCACTCTACCCTCGTGCTCGGAGCCACCAGCGCGGGCACACGGTGGGTGCTCCCTGAGCACTGTTGAGGAAGAAATATCTCACACTTGAAAACATTCTTAGAGCCATAAAGATAGGCCGGGCTGGCCCCAGACCAAACCCCAAATTTGTCTCAAGGAAGATTTCGCAACTTCCTTTGAGAGGTGCCTCCCAGTGTCACCCAGCTTGGGTCAGGAAGTCCTTCCGTAGAGATAAATCCTTCCTGCTCACCCTCCTCACACTCAGGAGAGGAGGCAGGGACTGTACCCCCAAGAGGCCCCGGAAGGTAGGGATAGCCCAGGTGAGGTCCCAAGAGGGTGAGGCTGGGCCCAAGTAGCTTCAGCCCACACCCCGTTTCCATTTTCTGTTCCCTTCCTGTGACTCAACAGGGGAGGGCCCCCAGTGCCACTCACCCCCATCTTCTCAGCCTGCCACCCTCTTGCTTGGATTCCTGGGACATGGGGCTCCCTAGAGTCTGTGGAGGAACTGGGAACAGCCTGAGCCAGGAGCGGATGTGCCAGCTGCTGAGTCATCCCTCAAAATTACGACTGGCGAGGGCTTGAGGAGGGCACCCCCTTCCCGGCAGCCCGGCTGGAGTTGGTCACTTTTCCATCTCTGGGACAGTGGCCTGGAGCTTGCATGGCACCTCAGCCCAGCTTCTGCCACTGACCTGCACTGTCCCCTGCATCACCTGCCTCCACGGTGACCCTCCTTCTGGCATTTAGACAGCTCCACCTGCTGCGTCACGCAAACCTCTGCCGTCCTGTTTCAAACATCAACCAGCTGCGTGACTGTTTAGAAGTCTTTCCCATGTTTAAAAACCATGCTGGGGCCGGGCGTGGTGGCTCACACATGCAATCCTAGCTCTCTGGGAGGCCGAGGCAGGCAGATCGTTTGAGCTCAGGAGTTCGAGACCAGCCTGAGCAAGAGTGAAATCCCATCTCTACTAAAAATAGAAAGAAATTAGCTGGACAACTAAAAATATCTATATGAAAAAATTAGCTGGGCACGTGCCTATAGTCCCAGCTACTCAGGAGGCTGAGGCAGGAGGATCACTTGAGCCCAGGAGTTTGAGGTTGCTGTGAGCTAGGCTGATGCCACAGCACTCTAGCCCGGGCAACAGAGTGAGACTCTGTCCACCCCCACCCAAAAAAAAGCCATTCTGGGAGGATGCTGAGCCCTTGCCACAGCAGTTCTCGCCGCACTGTCGTGGGAAAAGCATTTCTTGTATCATCGCTATATGCAGAGCAGGATTCCCGTGGCCTTGTACCCCAGCCCCACAGAGCCAGCGCCAACAGGTGCCCTCAAGCCTCAAGCCTGGCTCCTGGCCCCCAGTCTCGGGGAAACCACATGCCTCAGGTGCTCTGAATCACAGTGCCTGGAGCTCTGGCCTGGCTTGGTCCCGGTGGACGAGACCACTGACCCCTGGCCGAGCTGGAGGAGCAGCTCCCTGAACTGTGAGGGACCTGCCTCTGTTGGGACTCAGGCTCCGAATAAATGCTGACCCGAACAGCCTGCCCCTGCATGCCAGGCCAGGTGGACGGAGCCAAACTGCTCACCCTTAGCTTAGAAGCCAGGGTCGAAAGGCACGAGAAAGGGTCAGACACCCAGGAGAAACAAGTGCTAATGTCACCAAAAGAAAGCTTATACCATTCTATAAAAACTGGAAACAAACAAGTGTTCTCCAACATTGTGGTACATTCACACCGTGGAACACTATATGGCGACAAAAAAGACCAAACCACTCCTACGTACAACGACCGGGATACGTCACAGACAAGGTTGGACAGGAGAATCCAGACACAAAAGAGCACATACAGCACGGTTCTGTTTACATGGAGTTCAAAACCAGGCAAAATTAGCAGTGATAAAGTGAGGGCGGTGGTTTCCTTGGCGGGGGGCGGGGGCAGGAACCACAAGGGAGCTTTCCAGGGTGCTGGAAACGTTCTAAATCTTCCTCTACAGGTGGACATGTTTGTAAAAAGGCATTGAATTGTACACCTCAGTGTGTGCACTTGGCTGTAAATTTTACCTCAATTTAAAAAAGGAAAATAAGGAAAGAAGAACCCATGGGGAGACCAGCTGGAGTCCGCTGCTGCTATTCTTGGGCGTTTCCAGTGTGCCTTGCGAGTGCCAGCTCATTCAGTCCTCCCGGTAGATCTAGAACTATCCATGTCAGTAAAACACAGATTGCTGACTCTACTGCAGTTTCTGAGTCAGGAGGTCTGGAATTTGCATTTCCAAGTCCACAGGCCACACTGAGTTTGCTGGCCCGGGAGTGTGCTCTGGCATAGAAGGCAGGGTGTGCTACTGGCTGCAGCAAGGGCCGTGGGATCCCTCCAGGCTGGGAGGAAATGGCCTTGAAGGATCAATAAGATCTGAAAATGCTAAATAAGCAGGAAGTAGTGATTCCAGGGAGGGAGGCAGGACACTGAGATGAATAGCGTCCCCATCCTTAGGAGTGCAGGGTGGGTGGAAGAAATGTCTTAGTCTGTTTTGTGTGGCCACAACAGCACACCTGAGACTGAGTAATTTATAATGAACAGAATGTATTTGGCTCATGGTTCTGGAGGCTGGGAAGTCCAAGGGCTTGGTGCCGACATCTGCTCGCATCTGGTGAGGGCCTCCATGCTGTGTCATACCACAGCAGAGAGCAAGAGGGTGAGGGAGACCGAACTCGCAGCCTCAAGCCCTTTTACAACCGGCATGAATGCATTGGTGAGGGTGGAGCCCTCAGGACCGAAACACCCCACATAAGGCCCCCCTCCCCGCACTGTTGCATTGGGGATTAAGTTTCCAATACATGCCTTTTTGGAGACGCAGTCAAACCATAGCATGGGGACATGGTGGCTTCTGCTTAGAGAATTTTCTTTAGCATCACAAAGCTTGAAAATAGGAGGAAAGTCATGAACACTCTGGAAAAATGCCACACATCCACTGGGAGTTTATGCTCCAACGTCAGGAGGTGAAGCAAAACCCACCTCTGGTCATTTACCTGTGACAACCCTGTAAACGACCTTTGAAGGGTTGGGTAGCCCAGCTCAGTACTGGAGGGCTGGAGCAGGTGTTACCTCGTAGGTCAAGCACCAGGTGAAGTCATCTGTGTGCACTGAGTGGTCACACTGGATGGCCATCCTGGATGAAGAGCACTCCAGCCCTTCCCTGTGACATGCAGGAACTGGGGAGCTGGGCAGAGGCACAGGGCATCTGGGTCTAATGTGGGGGGCAGACTTGGGGCAGGGCTGGGGGGCTGCACCTGTTGGTGGGTAAGAGGATGACTCGTCAGGGAGCTCCCCCGCTACCTTCCCTGCAGGTCTCATGGGCTCCCTGGCACTTATACCACTGCCTTTTCAGCTTTGTCCTGTAGTGCCATGACAAGACGCCACGCTAAAAACCAGTTAAAAAGTCATTGTGTAGAATTACCACAAGATTCAACAATTTCACTTCTGGGAATGCACCCAAGATAATTGAAATCCACTTGTCAAAGAGATATTTCTGCACCCATGTTCATAGCAGCATTATTCACAGCAGCCAGAAGGTAGAAGCAACTTGAGTGTCCATCACAGACGAATGGCTGAACCAAATGGGGTCTAGCCATATGATGGAATATTATTTAGCCTTAAAAAGGAAGGAAATTCTGACACACGTTGCAACAAGGATAAACTTGAGGACATTATGTTATGTGAAATAAGCCAATCACAAAAAGACAAGTGCTGTGTGATTTCACTTACATGAGGTGCTTAGAGTAGTCACATTCATAGAGACAAAAAGTCAAATGAAGGTCTCCAGGGGCTGGGGGAAAGGGAGGGGAGTTAGTGTTTACTGGGTACAGAGTTTTAGTTTGGGAAGATGAAAAAGTTCTAGATGAGGGTGGTGTGGTGGTTGCACAACAATGTGAGCTTGCTTAGTGTCAATGAACTGTACACTTAAAAATGGTTAAGATGGTAAATTTCATGTGGCCAAAAAGAGCAGGATACTTGCATTTAGGATCTAGGTTCAGCTCCATGAGGCAGCAGTGGAGATTCATTTCTCCAGCACACAGTCTGGAGGTGGCAGGGCAGGGCTGCCATGGAGACTCAGCTCCCCAAGACCCAGGTTCCTCTTGGCACTCTGCCATCCCTAGGGTGCTGCTCTCACCCACGTGGCTCAAGACAGCTTACCGCCATGTCCAAGTCCTAAGCAGCAGGGTGAAGGAAGGACGGAAGAAGGGGTATGCCTCCTCCCTTTAAGCTACTGCCATTTGGGGCCTCTGTTCTAGAAGGAAAATGCAGTTGCTGCTTGGTGCATTGTCTGTCCCCTGTATCCCTCAGCAAGATGTCAGGTGCTGCCCATCTCTCCGTAGCTGCCATGGAGGAGCGCTGCTCAGATCACAGGCAAGCAGTGCACTCAGCTGACAGCCTGAGCTGCTCGAGGTCCTCCACTGTGGTCGACGCCTCCTGCCCACGGGGGGCCTCCACTATGGCAGCCTTTGCTCTGCAGCTCCCAGGGGCTGGCCGAGGCTCCCCAGAGCAGCACTGCGGGCTGCAGCTCCCGTGCAGCCTGGCCCAGCGCCCTTGTGGGGTCAGTGCTTGGTGGGCTTGAGGCTCCCCTCGCCTGCTCCTGCCTCCTCGCCCCTCCGCCCTTGCAGCTCATCCCCCTAACACATCTCTTGCATTTCTAACTCCATCCGGTCGTCCGCCTCCCAGAGGACCCAAACTGATGCCTTTGCTGGAGGCTGCATCCTAGCACTAGCAGAGAACCTGGAACACAGTAGGTGCTCAACAAAATGTCCCACATGAACCAGCAAAACACAGTGGGCACTCAGCGAATGTGTGTTGAACTGAGCGATTGCAAAGCAGCTGGGAGACAGCCACCGCCAGTTCACCTGAGAGAGGAGTTCCCCACCAGTCCCGGTGTCAGCTGGGGCCCTCTGCCAATGCAAACAGGAATGGAAAGTTAGGACCAGACGGGCTCCAGCTGCAGGGGCCCCTTTCTCAACACAGTCCCTTCCTGCCACCTGCAGGGTGGGGTCTTCCCGAGCCCAGAGAGGGCACAAAAGGAAACATCTGCTCTGGGCCATGCAGACCACCCTGGCATGGGCACCCTAGAGCCCCAGTCCTGGGAGCCAGGAATAACAAGATGGCTGCCAGGACCAGGATGCTGGCCCAGGCAGGGTGTGGCTCCCTGGCTTCCTGGGCAGGAGGCTGATCGGGCTAAATAGGGTTTGCAGACGGTGACCCCTTTTCCCCCATGATGTCTCCATCTGAGGAGATATTTTTGAGGTCGTTCGTTCTCCCTACTTCCCTGCTGCCCGCCCAGAGGCCAAGGCAGCAGTGCCCCGTTGCCTGTTTGTTTGTAAAAGAATAACAGGGTCCATTGCAGGACTTGCATCACGCGCTTCTCTGGACTCAGGGTCTGTGATGGCGAGTGGCGAGTTTGGCCTTTAGGCTGATGCGCTGCAGGAGGCGTAATGGTGGCGGGTGGCCCAGCAGGGAGCTGCAAGTGGCTCGGGCCACACGGACAGATTTGGGGGAGTTTGGCCTGAGAAAGCAGGAAGGAGACATCAGCAGGAGCAGACCTGGGGAAAGGCCATGGATGATTCAGGATCACTCCAGAATCACCTGGATCTCTCCAGAATCATCTGGATGACTGGACGATCCCTTCTGGTAGAAACAATCACCTCAAATCCTGGGCCCGAGCCTGGCCGTGTCTTGGCCTGGCCAGGGGTTGTGGCAGCAGGTGCACTGACCACACCTAGGAAGGCCATAGGCATCAGGCTAGGGTGTGCCCAGGCTCCACACCCAAGGCTCCTGAAGAAGGAAAGCGAGGGGCGGCTAGGGCATGACAGGCGTAGGTGGCACAGTGTGGGGGGGTCCGGGACGGGTCTCGAGCACGGCGAGGGCTGGGAGCTTGCACCCTCAGGAGTGGGAGCAGGAGGATAACCACGTGGCCTCAACACAGAGGGCCCAGGAAAGTGGCCCAGGGAGGGTCCGATCTGGAGAGAGCGGCAGGCCCGTCTGCAAGAGGGAGGCCGAGGAGTGGAGTTGGAAAGGGGGGAATTTCTAGCCCAAAACCAGAAATGCCAAAGAAAAAGAATGACAACTCCGATGACACGAACAGGAAAAACTTCCAAATGCCCATCACAAAATAAAACAAACAAGTCCCTATCAACAGGGCCGACAGTAAAATGATTAGCTGGGAAAAAATATTTGTCGCCTTCAGAGCACGCAGAGGGTTAAAATCCGTTATGTGAAAACACCCTACAAATCAATAAGAAAAAAACCCCAATCAAATAGCAACTTGGAGAAAGACACAAAGAGGCACCAGCAGCGGAAGAAGAGCCAGCAGCTGTCAGACTCACGGTGCACGAGGTCCTGGATCAAAGAGGCGGGGAACAAAAGGACAAACGCGGCTCTCTGTCCGTCGGGTCGGCACAGAGTCAAACTTGAAGACCTGGTATTGCCAAGGACTCGGGGCCAAGAGGCCTCTGGGTGAAGGTGTAAATCGGGCATATCTGTCACCTGGTGAGACGGTCACGTGTGCTTCCCCTTTGATCCAAGAATCCCACTGCGAGAAATATTTGCTCAAGTGTGAGAAGATACACGCATAAAATTTTCCATCTCAGTACTGTGTGTGATGGTGAAAAATTGGTAACAATTCAAATTTCTGTCAAAAGGAGAATCATTATAGCATGTTCACAATGTGGAAAACTGCGTGGCAGCTACAAACATGAGGCAGGTCGAGCTGCGTGGCCTTCGCGGAAACAGGCTGTTGAATGAAAAGACGAAAACACAGAGTGGAATGCCATTCGTGCATCTAAAACCAGAAAATAATTCTACACATTTTCTATGAAAGTGTTTAGGAAAAGATGTACAAATACACACATTAGAATGATGATGGTGGTGACGGGAGGAGATGCAGGGCCTCCTTGCACAGTTGGTGAGGTTTTGCCCTGCACAAAGTTGCCTGACCATAGGGGAAAATGGAGTCTGTCCAGCCCACTCTCCAAGCCAGGTGCCTGCAGAGCTGAGTTTACCCAGAGCGGGAGCATTTTTCTGATTCTTCCAAAGGGACTGTATGGACAGCTCTGTCCTGGGAAGAGAATCACAACTTGGGAGTCAGGGATGTTAGTGGGATGTTCAGTCATGTTTGCATTTTTTTTTTTTGAAACAGAGTCTGGCTCTGTCACCCAGGCTAGAGTACAGTGGTACAATCACAGCTCACTATAACCTCAAACACTGTAACTCAAGCACTCCTCTGCCTTAGCCTCCTAAGCAGCTGGGACTATAGACACATACCACCATGCCTGGCTGATTAAAAACAAAAAAATTTTTTTTAGAGATGGGGTCTTGCCATGCTGCCCAGGCTGGTCTCCAACTCCTGGCCCCAAATGATCCTCCTGGCTCAGCCTCCCAAACTGCTCGGATTACAGGAATGAGCCACTGTGCCTGGCCTGAATTTTTTTTAATAAGAAAAATATGTATGAAGCACTTTTATAATCTCACACACACACAAACACTTTTTTAGTGTGGGCTTTGGAGTCACACAGACTGAGTTAACTTTGGCTCCATTGTTTACCAGCTATGTGACTGGGAGCAAGTCACGCTCCCTCTGCAAGCCTCAGTCTCCCACCTGTCATGTGGAGTAGGATGGGTGTTTGCATTTTTGCCCGGTTGGCATCCACAGCACCTGAGTTCTTCTGGGAAGCCACCACACTGCCCTCAGCCCTTACTGGCCGTGGGGCTGACTTCAGCCCCATTCAGGTACGAGCATGTGATGGAGACCTGGACAGGTAGGTGACACCCCAGGAGCCTCGGCGGTTGGTTCAAGGACACATGGCCACATCTGGACCAAGAAGCTCCACTTCTGTGACTTCTGCAGGAGTAGCAAGAGCAGCGCTCTTTCCGCAGGATTGTGGGTGTGGGGAGGATGTAATGGATGGCCATGTGGCGATGTCTGAGCACCTGGGAAAGCTGAGGCAAGGCAGGGAGGGCGGGGATGGCCAATGATACCACCTGGGGGCCTGCGTCCAGCCGGCCTGCTTTCCTGTGAATTGGCTGAGCCAAACGCTGTTGGTCCCTTGCCATGTCCCCTTGGTCTTCATAGAAGTCTCCTGCAGAACTCACTGGAGGGACCTGCACCAGTGTGGGACAGGCCAAAGTGCCAGAGTTAGCGCCCCCAGAGTGACCGTCAACCAATGAGCAACTGCACTGGCGAGTGATACCTGCCCGGCCTCCTCAGCGCCAGGGTACAGGTCTACGGGTTGCGGGAGCTCCCCAGCAGGACGGAGACCCGGGCACCCACAGTGGTCGTCCATGCGGATAAACCCTGAACTGGCTTGGGCTGCCGGGAAGGTGGCCATGCTCCCCGCAAAAAACCGGGTCCCTTTGGTAGAGTTGCAAGGGATAAGAAAATAATAGAAAATGGAAAATAATGGAAATAAAAGAATACACAGAGACGAAGGTATAGTTTTATAGATTTATAAAGATTATACGCAAAGCGGGTAACTCAGGGGGCCTGGATTTCTCCGTCAATCTCAAAAGGCCACGAATGAAATCTTACATGGTCATTTATAGGTACAGTGATCAGTTGCCAGGGGTAACAGATTTACATAACAGCCCGTAGTTCCTTTTAGGTTAAAAGTTTTTCAAAAGGCTTCTACAGACCCCTTAACTAATTCTATCTACGTGAACAAATGGTTACAAAATCTTTCAAAGACTAACTTCTAAGTTCTAAGGTAAATTTATCACTTAACAGAGGGGCTAAACAGAGATATAGTGGCTCCATATTTTCTTTATCAGGTTATCATGAATGGAGACAGGTAGTCCTGAGTTTTAAGCAGGAACTGTCCCTTGGGCTAATTGCTTATAGCCACAGGTGGGCTGTTCAGGCAAGCACTCTGATCAGCTCTCATCCTGTAGTTTTTAACAGATTCGCTTTGCTTTACAAAGCAAATCCAAACCTTTAGGTCTGAGAAACACGGCGCCTTGTGGGATACAGCTGCTACTGTCTTTCTGAGATGCCCTCCTGAGGTGCAACAGCTTTTGATGTGCAAACCAACACATTCACATATTCCTTCGGGGCAAAGCTCTGCCAAACTCCTGAGACATATCCTGTCGCCAATATATTTATATTAATTCATGGAGCAACATTGGGCTTTCTTGCTGCTCCTCGCTTGCTTCCCCACACCCACTCAGTGCTTTCTGGGACCACTTTCCAAATACGTGATTTTGGGGGGAACCCAAGCTCAGATACTGAAACAACAAATCTTGATATATAAGCCAACTGGAGTTAGTGTTCTTGCTTGTAACCAAAAGGACCTTGATTAACACTGCGACTCTGGCAAAAACAACGAGCTTCTGGAATTTGGTCAGGACCGCCTGATACGTGGGAAACACTTCCCCTGTGCCTGGGGTACCACAGATGCTCCCTGTGGCTTCCCCAGCCCCAGCTTCTGTCTGAGTCTGCAAAATACGACACACAGACAAGCCGAGCCTCTCAAGTGGAAGGCTGGGAACAGCCTCCTGGGTGGCTTGGTGGGGTATTAGGCCTCCTGGCTACACACATGCCACAGACCCTCCCCACTACACCCGCCGCGGCACCTCATGTTCCCACAGCAATGGCCGTTCTTTTGGGTTCAGTCCCCTTTTCGAAGCCAACTCACGTGCCGGCGAGCACCCAGCCCTTGCCATTGGCAGGTCTACGCTGACCACAGGACCACTTATGGAGACCCCAGTATGTGCCCAGCACCTCTAGGAATGGTGTTCTATGATCTGCCAGAATGAGGGGGACCTTCTCCGGGTGCCCCACTGCTGATTCTTCTGAATACAAGTTTTATTGACGTTTAAGACATACACAGAAATGTGCACAAATCCTCATTATACGGCCCAGTGAATCTCACAAAGTGAGCACACTTGTATGATGACAACCCAGAAAAGGCACAGAGCATCACCAGCACCCTAGAGCCCCTCAGCTCCTATCTGCGGCCTTTTCTGAGGGTGACCACTATGCAGACGTCCCACCCACAGCTGAGTTTTGGCTGGTTTTGAACCTTATGGAAAAGAAATCACACGGCAGGTATGTTTGGGGCCTGTGAGAGCGTCTGTGCTGCGGCGTGAGGCAGGGGCTGGCCCACGTGCCCCACTGGACAGTGCGCCTTCGGGCACACACTACACGTGGGCACTTGACTTTGCTTTTCTGCTATTAGGAGCAGTGCCACTTTGGCACTTTGATTCTTTTTATTGTACTTAGATGGAGATTTTGGAGCCCCATAGGGAGAGACTGGACAAGCGTCCGCTCTCCTTTCCCTGGTCCTGTGCAGCGCTGGGAAGTTCGCAGGTGTTACCCGTCCTGCCCGGCCCTCTGCCCCTTGATGGAATTCAGCAATTGTCTTAAGCAGGGCTGGACCCCAGAGCACGGTGGGTGGCTTCCTCAGTGACGTAAAGGGACAAGTCTACCCCTTGCCATCAAATCTCTGTGAGTAGGTGACCAGGTGACCCTGTTGGGGGAGGGGCTGGGAAGACAGAGTCCTATTATTTCACTTAGGAACAAAACTGTAGACCTGTGGTGACATCCGTATCAGTTAGGAATTGTATCCAGCTGCAAGTAGCAGAGATCCGGAGAACAGTGGCTGAGGTAAAGTCGATGTTTATTCTCGCAGGTCGGGGAAGTCAGGGACTCCCAGGACAGGTACAGCAGCTCTAGACAGTCACCAGGAACCCGTAACTCCTCTGTCTTTTTGCCCTATCATAGTCAGGCTGTTTTCATCCTCAAGACAGACTACAGAATGGCCACTGGAGTCGGTCACCATGTGTGTGCTCTAGGCAGGAAGACAGAAGAAGACTAAAAAGGCACATGCTAGGTTTTTTTTCCCCAGATACATTCTAGCTTTTTGGGGGCCTACTTGAAAGTCCTGTCCAACAACTTCTGATTGTAGCTCATTGGTCATCTTTATTTGCTAAGGAAGCTGGAATATGAAGTCTTTTAGCTTCTTACCTTAAAATCAGAGTTCTAAGAAAGAAGGGGAGAATGAATATTGGGCAGACAATGACTACACTGTAGCTCAGCATCCAATCTCGGTTTTCTTTTACCTCATTTGGGATACTGAGGGACAAGGAACTCTCTAATGTGAGCAGTTGCTAAAAGCAAGGAAGTGTGATTTCTGAAACAAAGTGCTCTGCACAGGGCTTTGCTAACACTGCTGGTTCTTCTCCATTCTAGATAGGAGGCCCTTCCCTAAGAGTAATAAGTGAACACTACAGCCTATTACCCTCTTTTGCTCTCCAACATAAGGAAAGGTTACGTTACCCAATAACGTCCGGCGGTCTCAAGCTCTGTGTGTGTGGGCGGGGGGATTGATGCCCGCGTCTTTCACATCCCTGAGAGGTCAGATGGGGAAACGGACGCTCAAGGAAGGAAAGTGATTTGTACAAGTGTCAGAGCTGGGATTCTAACCCAGACCTTTGCGTCACCAAAGACCCAGGTTACAGCTAAAGCTTACATTCTTTCCTGCGTATTCAATAAACCAACAGGCATTTGCTGAATGCCTACTGTATACAAAACCCTGGGCCCCCCAGCCATCCAGATGGGAGACTGCCAGCCCAGCGTGCTCCTGGGGGTGGTCATCTGCATGGGAGCCTCAGACTCATCTGTTCGCAGATGTCGCCAGGAAACAGGCGACATCCAAGATGTAATGGAAGTGGTGGGCTAACTCAGGGCCTGCACTTCCTCACGTGCGCAACGAGCAGAGACATCCCAGAGCGGCGGCCAGTGTTCCGGGAGCTGGGAGGACAGCGGCTGGCACACAACGAACACTCCCTCGTGCTGGTGTTCGAGTGGCCGACAGGGCCGTCTGGAGGTGGAGGCCCCCGCCCCTGCCCAGGGCAAGCTCACGGTAAGTCACCTCTGCCCCAACTCCCCACTCGGGTCCTGCGGCCTCAGAGCTTCGCTCTCCTGCCCCCACAGCGTTTACGGCAGATGGCTTTGTTCTGCCTGTGTGTTAATAAAGAATAAATAATAATAACTTTATTAAATAAAATATATAATATTTATAAATATATGTATAATAAATTAATATGAATAATGGTATAGTAATGAACAAATACCATCAGGTGGCATTTCTCGAGTGCTCAAGATATGCTTGACTCTGAGCCAAAGAAGCACCGTCCACAGATTTTCCCACTTCACCGCACCTGTGGGGGGGGTGCGTCACCATCTGCCTTCCAGACCAGGGCCCCCTGCCCCCCTGCAGAGCTCCCTGACGTGCTCTTTAGCTGCCTCTCCCCGAGACCCCAGCTGCACATCTCTGTTGGCATCTCTGCCTGGTGTCTGAAAGCCATCCCAAGGCCTGGGACTCCCGCTGTGAGCTCAGGTATCCCCAGCCAGTGGCCTGGGGGACTCATGGGGCCCTGTGAGCCCCGTGCTGAAGGAGGGTGGGGGCACAGGAGAGGGCACACTGGGGGTCTGGCTGTGTGATTTTGGAACATGCAAGTCACTTTCTGAACACGTTTCCTTCCCACCGTCAAATGCAGCAGATACCCCCTTCCCAGGGGACCATCTTCCTCGGCCCCCCATGCATGCTGGGGCCCCGTGCCCACCCAGAGCTCCTGTGAGCCCCGAGTGCTGCAGGGCCCTACCCCAGTGCCCAGCCTGGGCCCAGCACAGAGCAGGGGCAGAGGAGGACTGTCGGCAAAGGAACGAATGAGCGCACAAACGCTAGTGAATACTCTGTTTCGCAGGAGGCCTCTCCTTCTCTGTGCCAAGGGCCAAGCTGTTCTGGGGGGGTTTGCTTCCAAGTAATCTGGGCAATGTCCAGCCCGAGAGGAGACGGGCAGCAACCGTGGGGATGAGCAGCCTGGCTGCCCTGCCCTGGGGCTCGCACTGGCATGGCAGGCCCAGGCACGAGGGCACTGCAGCTGGGCCTCTAGACGCCGGCGGACTGGGGGCGCTCATCAGGCTCTGGGGGGATCCCTGCGGGACTCTTCCCCTCTGGCTGCTTCCTGCCTGCTGGACACCACTGGGTGTGGCTCAGAGCTGCCGACAGCCAGCAATGCCTGCTTCAACCCCATAGGCCCTTGAGGGCAGCCCAGCAGCAGGGGTGCAACGGGACGGTGCTAAGAGGGCCCCTAGAGACAACCCGGGAGGTCCTGCTGGGGAGGGGGCCGGTGGTGCTGTGGTCCCTCACTAGGGCACACCTACTCCAGGCAGGAAGAGAGGAGGGAGGGAGAGGGAGGTGGCCCTGGAGGCAGCACTGCCTTGATGCCCCCAGGAGAGCTCTGGATAGGTGCTGTGACTGTGGGATCTGAGGTCACCCAGGCCCCACCTCTGCCCCCTCGGCCTGTGCAGCATCAAGCATGTGACTCAGCCACTCTGACCTCAGCATCCTCCTCTGTGAAATGGGATTCGAGGGACTCCCGTTGGACCCCTGGGATTCTTGTGTGAGGATGTGTCGTGCACGGTTCTAGGCCCCCTATCTGGGCTGAGCTCAGGTAGGCTTCCCGCCAGAGGAGGACGAGGAGGCACAGGGAGGCTGAGCAATTGCCTGAGGTCACACAGCTACCAGGTGGCCACAGAGGACACGGTTGGTGCCTCATTAATTACTCACCTTGCCCCCTAGGACTCACGTTTTCAAGTCCAAGGAGGGAGACCCCATGCCTGCGTGTCAGGGCCTGTGTTCTCCAGCTGCAAGAACAGGCAGGCTAAAGCAGCCAGAGGGCTGGAGAGTTGCTGCTGCCCCAGGAGCAGGCCTCGGCCCACCGGGGACGTGGGTTGGGGGATGAATAGCCCGGCCCCTTGAGCCTCAGCTGGGTGAGCTCTGGAGCCCGTGCCATGCCATCTCCCAGGGGTTCTGCGTGGCCGAGCCCCAGTGGCCCCACAGCAACGGCCTTGACAGCGCGCTTTTATCGGCTCCTCCCCGGCCTTGCGTCACTCGCCCGCTCCCCCAGCGGCGCTTTCCGCATCTCCCAGACCAAGCGCTTGCCCGCGAGTCCTGGTCTCCCATGCAAGGCGGCGGTCGAGCTGGAGATGGGAACGGTCTGCCTCCAGACTCTACCATTCTTTTCTGAAAGAAATGGGGTGACGTAGAGGGGGTGTGACACAGACAGTCCCCCTTGCAATGCCCAGTGCCTGGGGGACACCTCCACAAATGGCAGCGGTGCTCACCGGTGGCCTAGCCAGCATCATTCCCACGGTGAGGACACAAGACGCCTGGGACTCTGGGGTCCTCTCAGAGACCATCCTTCAAGCCGCCGCCCTCTGCCTACTTCTCAGTATCCCTTGAGAGTGGTGTTTCAGCCTCTACTTGCATTCCTCCAGGGACAGCGGCTCACCACCTTCAAGGCCACTTGAGCCAACATCTGCCTCTCCATTGGCCTGGCCCTGCTATCTCGGAGGTAGTGAAAATACTGTTGGCATGGGACAGCAGGAGGCCCAGGCGCTGCAACCCTTGGTCTGTCACTGTCCGTCCCTCGGCTCTTCTTAGGCTGCTGCCCCCCAGGTAGACCCAGGCAGAGCAGCTCCTCACTCCTCTTCCCGTCAATACACAAGCATTCCTCATCCCTGAACACACGCACCAGGCAGCCTTGAAGTATTTACGTGTCACGTGTACACAGTTACGTAAATATTCCATGTGCATGATTTTAAGGATCTTAAATGCTGAGGTTTCAAGGTGAAAGAATTCTTTGTCTTTTTTAGGGAAAAAAGATATTTGAATGTGAAACATTTTTTGGAAGAAGAGTGACAGGCGTAGGTGGTTCTGTTTCGAAAACCTGCCTTCCGCGACTGCACAGCTCAGCTGGACGGCTGCAAATATGATGAGTCCCCGGCTCTGGGTTCAGAACTCACATTGCAAGCAGAAGGCTCACGTTGCTGTTGTCAGAGAGTGGGCTTGTTCCCCGGTGGGGGTCCCCCACAGTTGCAGCAGATGCCTGCAACTGGCGATAAGAACACTGGAAGACAGAGAGACCTCCTAAGTGGAGCTTACCGTCTAGCAGGGAGCCGGCCACCTGAAATGTGCTGCGCAGAGAAACATGCCGCACAGCGGACAAGAGCCTGGCAGAGCGGTGCACAGAACTCTGGCAACCGTCACCAGGAATTTGCTCTAGTCTGGGAAAAGCTTCTCAGAGACAGGAGCTTATTTTATTTTTACTTTTTTATTGCAGAAAGAGCACACATTTAAGTGTTCAGCTCGATAAATTTTTACCCATGTGCACACCCAAGCACACCACCTTGACCAAGCTACCGAACATGGTCAGCCCCTAGAAGGTTCCTCTGTCCCCATTCCCTGCCAGTTCTTACCCCTGAAAGCAATCACTTTTCTCAGCCCTTTTGTCATAGATTATTTCTGCCCTTTTTTGAGCTTCACATAAATGGAAGCATATGGAACGCGCTCTTTTGTGATTGGCTTCTTCACTCAACAGTGACGTCCGTGAGATCCATGCATATTGTTGCACATGGTAGCAGGCTGTTCTTTTTCATTGCTGTATAATATTCCATGGCACAAATACACCATCATTTGTTGATGTTCTCTGCTTATGGATATTTGGGTTATTCTAATTTTCACCTACTATGAAAAAAGATGCTATGAGAAAGTGACATTTTTTAGCTGTAGAAGTTATCTTGATATGTGAGGCAGAATAGGTAGGGAGGGACACTCAAGGAGAGAACAACAACGTGTACAGAAGACAGAGCCTGCCTGGGGGGGTCTGAAAGTGGGTGTGGCTGAGGGGAGCCCCTTCCTGGTAGCCCATTCCTAGGGCATATTGACAGCCACTGCGTGCCAAGTGCCTGCTGAGTTGGTCTGGTGTGTGCCCGCCATGTCCGTCCCCACCTCCTCTTCCCGGGCCCTACCGGCCTGCGGAGGCTGGGAGCTGGAGACTGCGCTTGCCAGGCTCCCGTGTAGCTAGCTTCCAGATGTGGGTTAGGATCCCCCAGGTAAACATGCTCGAGTGAGACACAGGAGGCGGAGGGAGGAGGGGCAGCTCCTTGCACCTCTGAGATGTGTTCTGCCACCCAACAGGGTCACAAGGATGTGGCACTTTAGAAAGCAATGACCCAGTTCCCCGCACCCCATGGAGACAGACGTGCTTCAGTGGTGCCCCGACTGCCTCCTCCTGGCTGCAGTGCAGGGCAGCTCCCGGGCAGCGTGGTTCTGCTGGGCTCTGGGAGGCGCTGGGGGCCCAGCTCAGGGCGTCTTCTCCCCCACACCGATTCTCTAAATGCCCAACGCCTGTATCAAATCCCATGTGTTCAAACACCAGGAGACACCACTCACATCCATTGAGATAGCTGCTACAGAAAAAAACAGAAAATGACAAATATTGGCAGGATGTGGAAAAATTGGAACCCTTGCTACTGTTGGTGCAAATGTAAACTGGTGCAGTGTCTGTGGAAAACAGTTTTAATTTTTTAAGTTTCCTCAAAAAATTAAACATAAGAATTATCATATGATCCAGGAATCCCACTTCTGGGTAAATACCTAAAAGATGAGAGAGCAAGGTCTCCAAGAGACACCTTCACGCCCACATTCGCAGCAGTGTCACTCGCGCTGGCCGAGCCGCGGAAGCAAGCCAAGGGCCCTGCGCAGACGCAGTAAACTAAGTGCGGCGCATGCGTGCGATGGAATGTTACTCAGCTGTCAAAAGGGAGTTCTGCCACATGCTGCCACATGGATGACCCTTGAGAACATGATGCTAAACGAAATAAGCAACTCAGAAAAAGACAAATACTCTGTGTTTCCACTTACATGAGGTCCCTAGAGTAGGTCCCCAAACTCATGGAGACAGAGAGTGGAAGGGTGGTTGCAGGCGCTGGGGAGGGGAATGGGAGTCAGTGATTAACGGGGACAGTTTCAGTTCTGCAAGATGAAGAGTCCTCAAGATGGAGGGTGGTGCTGGCTGCACAACATGTGAATGTACCAAATGCCACTGAACTGTACTATTAAAAATGGTTAAAATAGTAAAAACCCAAGCTGAAAAACAAAAATGCCTGGAGAAGTTTCTCTGTAGAGCCTTTCCCGCGTGTTGTCAGCTCACTCCTCCGTGACAGACAGGAGGGTTGATTCAGGCCCATTTTACAGGCGAAAAAACCGAGGCTCCTCCAGAGGTGGAATCAGCACAGCTGGCTCGTGGAAGAGGGGCCTGGACTTGGGGTCTCGTTGCTGGGTCTGTGCTCTTTCCACCACGGACCGCTTACGACGTTTCCCACGTCCCCTCCCCGCCCTGCGCGCCCTAAGGAGTCGTCCAAGGAGCCGGCGTTTCCAGCGGCCGGGAGGACGAAGCCCACCAGTGGCTCCTCAGGACGGGGTGGCTGCTCTTGCTCCTGGGGAGACACCCCCTCGTCTCAGCCCAGGTGGGGCGAGCGGGGGCACCTGACTCGGGCGGGGCCGCTCAGCGTCAGGTGTGTAAAAACACCGCCCGCACGTCCTGTGGATGTTTCCCGTCCCGTGACCCCGGCTGCTGACCAGCGCGAGTGCGGCGCCCGTCCCCGCCCTGTGTCCCTGCCTGGCGAGGGCCCTGCGTCCCTGCGGGCTGCCTTCCGCCACCACTCCCAGCTGCAGCACACACCCTGGCGCCCACACCTGGGACGGGAAGGAGCACCCGCCGCCCCCCCGCCCGGACAGCGTCCTCCGCAGAGGGCGGGCAGCCGCCCGCCCCGGCTTCTCGGGCGCAGGCCCCGCCGGCCGCCGCGGCTCCCGGAGCGCGGGCGCCCCCTGCTGCCCACGGCCCTGCCGAGGGCACGGCTGCCGCCGGGAAGAGGCCGCCTCCGCGCCTTCGAGGCTGCAGCGGTTTACTGTGGCTGCGAAACACATGCCACAAACGGGGGCTTAAGACGGCGGAATTTTATTCCCTCACAGTTCTGGAGCCAGAGTGCAAGACCAGGCGTCATCAGGGCCCGCCCCTTCCTCGCCTCTTGCCTGCTTCTGGCGGCTGCAGGGGTTCTTGGCCTTCAGCCGTCGTCCTCCAGTCTCTGCCTCCGTCTCCACGTGGCCTTCCTCCCTGTGTCTCTGTCCGAATGTCCTCCTTCTTATAAAGACGCCAGACACCGTGGTAGTGATTCCAGCTGCAAAGTCTCTATTTCCAAATCAGACCATATTCACAGGCTCTGGGCGGACGGGGATTTGGGGAAGGACGCTACTAAACTCAGTACGGAGGCTCAGCCCAGACGCTGCCTCCCCGACAAGCCTTGCCCCATCCACCTCGACTGTCTCCTGTCCACCTGTGGGGCAGGTGAGAGTCTGCACCATTGCACTGGGCTGCTCAGTTGTGCAGCAGTTCCCCCCAATCTACCTCTCAGCACGCAGCTGAGCAGCACTTCCTCAGGGAGGCCGAGCCTGGGTTGGGGGCCCTTTCTCTGCCCCACGGCCCCTGCATTGTTGGCTACCTCAGTGCCTTGCATGTGCTGGGTACAGGCGTGGCAGCCCCCATGCTGGTGTGCAAACTGCAGCAGGATTTTTTTTTCTCTTTTCAAGGCACTGTCATTGATGTCTAGACCTAGAATGCTCAAAATGGAATTCAGAGTTTATAGGATGAACCCATGGAAAGAATTGTCAGATTTCTGTGGAGCAGCATCTGTTTCATAAAATGATTCTTGGCCAGGCGCGGTGGCTCACGCCTGTAATCCTAGCACTCTGGGAGGCCGAGGCGGGAGGATCGTTTGAGCTCAGGAGTTCGAGACCAGCCTGAGCAAGAGAGAGACCCCCGTCTCTACTAAAAATAGAAAGGAATTAGCTGGACAACTAAAAATATATATAGAAAAAATTAGCCGGGCATGGTGGCGCATTCCTGTAGTCCCAGCTACTCGGGAGGCTGAGGCAGGAGGATCGCTTGAGCCCAGGAGTTTGAGGTTGCTGTGAGCTAGGCTGACGCCACAGCAGTCAGTCTAGCCCGGGTAACAAAGTGAGACTCTGTCTCAAAAAAAGAAAAAAAGATAAAGCATATTTATGAACAAACCGTCAGCCAATGTCATCCTCAGTGGTAAAAAACTGAAAGCTTTTCCATGACACAGGAACAAAACAGGCTGCCCACTTTCGCCATTTCTGTTCAACGCAGTACTGGAATTTTAGTCAGAGAAATTAGGCAAGCAAAAGATATAAGACATCATATTACAAAGAAAGAATTAAAACTATCTACTTATGGATGACATGCTCTTGTATAGAGAAAATTCCAAAAATCCACTGAAAAATTATTAGCAGTAATAAACGAAATCAGCAGAGTTGCAGAGTACAAGGTCAACATGCAAAAATCAGTTGTATTTCTATATACTAGCAATGAACAATCCCAAAAGAAAATTAAGAAAACAATTCTACTTACAATAGCATCCAAAAGAATATAATTCTCAGGAATAAGTTTAACCAAGGCGGTAAAAGACTTGTACATTGAAAACTACAAAACATTGCTGAAAGAAATTAAAGAAGGCCTAAATACATAAAAATCCATCTCATGTTCATGGATTGGAAGACTTAATATTGTTAATATTAAGATGCAATACCACCCAAAGCAAAATACAGATTCCGTGCAATCTCTACCAAAATCCCAGTGGCCTTTTTTGTAGAAATGGAAATTCCCAAAATTGATAGGAAATGGCAGAGGATCCCAAATAGCCAAAGCAATCTTGAAAAAGAAGAATAAAATTGACAGACTAGCACTTCCTAGTTTCAAAACTTAGTACAAAGCTACAGTAATCAAAAGAATGTGGTACATACATAAGGATAGATGTATAAACTAATCGGACGGATTGAAAGTCCAGAAGTAGACCCACACATCTATGGTCAATTGATTTTGACTGGGGTGCCACTGTCATTCAATGGGCAAAGGCCAGTCTCTTCAAAGATGGTGTTGGGAAGATTGTATATCCACGCAAAAGAATGAAGTTGGACCCTTATCTCACACCATATACAAAAATGAACTAAAAATGGATCAAAGTTGTAAGTAGAAGAGCTAAAACTACAAAACCTTCAGAAGGAAACATGATGGTAAATCATCATGACCTTGGATTTGGCAATGGTATTTTTAGATATGACATCAAAAGTGGAGGCAAGGAAAGAAAAAATAAACTGGACTCCACCAAAATTAAAAACTTTTAAGTCACAAAGGATGCTATGAAGAGAATGAAAAGACAGCCCACAGAATAGGAGAAAATATTTGCAAATCATATATTTGATAGAGGCCTAGTATCCACAATATATGAAGAACTCTAATAACTCAACAATAACACCAAAAAACAAGCAACCTAATTGGAAAATGGGCAAAACACTTGAGCAGACATTTCTCCAAAGAAGATATAGAAATGGCCAATGAGCACATGAAAAGATGCTCAACATCACCAGTCATTAGGGAAATACAAATCAGAAACACAATGAGATACCACTGCACACACACTACGATAGCTATAATTTTCGGGAAAAAAAAAAGGAAAATAACAAGTGTTGGTGAGAATGTGGAAAAATTGAAAACTTTTACATTGCTAGTGGGTATGTAAAATGGTGCAGCCACCACTGGGGGGAACAATAAGATGGTTCCCCAAAAACCTAACATGGAATCACCCTGCACTTCCACTTCTAGGTGTATATCCCAACGATGGATGGCAGGCACTCGTACCACCATGCACAGCAGAACCATTCACAATGGCCAAAGGACGGAAACGACCCACGTGCTCATCTGATGACTAGATACACAAAATGTGGCCTAGCCACTGGACTATGATGCAGACATAAAAAGGAATGAAATACTGATGCTGCAGTGCAGATGAATCTTAAAAATATCACACTGAGTGAATGAAGCTAGACAAAAAAGGTCTTCTACTGGATGGCTCTGCTTATGGGAAACATCCAGAACAGGTAAATCCAGGCAGACTGAAAAGAGATTATGGCTGTCGGGGCTGAGGAAAGGTAGGAGGGGGGTGACTGCTTAATGGGTCCAGGGTCTCCTTTTAAAGTGATGAAGATGTACTGGAACCAGATAGTGCTGACGGTAGCACGACATCATGACTGTACTAAACACCACTGAATCGTACACTTTAAAATAGTTAAATGGTGAATTTTATGTTATGTGAGTTTTACCTCAAATTTTTTTTAAAAAATCAGAGCTGCCCTTGTATTAAAGGAGCTCACTCTCTATTGCAGTATCTCCCTGGCTCCCAGACGCACTTGAGTTTGAGACCCCTACCCTTGATTCAGATTGCCAGCACGCCCTCCAGGGAATGCTTGCTCAGCACCCACGCTGCTCAGGATCTGCGAGACAGCCATTTTCACCAAGCCCTGGTCACCACTGTGGGTCCCTCGTTTCGGAGAGGAGGAAATCGAGGTTCAGAGATGTGAAGTGACTGGCTCGAGGTCACTCAGCCAGTCAGGACAGAGTCTGGACCACAGCCCAGGGACCTGGCCCTTGGGGCACGCTGCTTCCTGCAGCCTGCGAAGGTAGAGTGCTGGGAGCCCCCCTCCAGGGCTTCGAACTCTCAGAAACTCATCAGATCCCACTGTGAGGCCCTCGGCGGGAACAAAGCGCCAGCCAAGTGAGGGACCGGGACTGTTCAGGCCTCGGTCTGGAGCTGCTGCCATCAACCCTGGCCAGGGGCCGTGTCTCGGAACACCCTGTGGAACAAGGGCCACTGTGGGGCTTTCCTCTGAAAAATCGCAGCAGGCGTTGCTGTAGGATGGGGACGTGAGGGGGGTGTGTGCAGCTGTGAGGGCACTGTGTACATGGGTTGTGTATGTAGTTGTATGTGCACGTGTGTGTGTATCTGTGTGTGTATCTGTGTGTGTGTATGTATGTAGGTATATAACACTGTCAGGTGTGTGTGTGTGTAGGTATATGTGCTTGTGGGTGTGAGTATGTTTGTATGTAGATGTATTGGAGTGTGGGGTTGTGTGTGTGTGCATAAAGGTATGTATGATGTGGGGTGTGTGTGTTTATGTGTATGTAGGTGTATCTGTGTTTGGGATGTGTGTGTGTGAATTTAGATGTATCTGTGTGTGGGGTGTGTGTGTATGTGTATGTAAGTATATCTGTGTGTGTGGTGTGTGTATATGTGTATCTTGGTGTATCTGTGTGTGGGGTGTGTGCATATGTGTATTAAGGTATATCTGTGTGGGGTTGTGTGTGTATGTTTATGTAGGTGTGTCTGTGGTTTGTGTATGTATATATAGGTGTATCTGTGTGGAGTTCTGTGTCTCTGTATATAGGTTTATCTCTGCGTGTGGGGTGTGTGTGTCTGTGTATGTAGGTGTGTCTGTGTGGGGTTGTGTATGTATGTGTGTATGTATGTATGTATGTGTGTATGTATGTATCTTTGTGGGATATTTGTTTATGGGTATGTAGGGATATCTGTGTGTGGGGGATTTGTGTATGTGTATGTAGGTGTCTCTGTGTGGGTTGTGTGTGTATATGTGTATGCATGTGTATCCGTGTATTGGGTATGTGTGTCTCTGTATGTAGATGTGTCTATGTCTGGGGTTATGTGTGTGAGCATAGAGGTATATAGGGTCTGGGGTATGAGTGTTTATGTGTATGTAGGTCTATCTGTGTGTAGGTGTGTGTGAATGTGTATGTGTCTGTGTATGTAGGTGTGTCTGTAGGGTTGTGTGTGTATGTGTATGTAGGTGTGTCTCCTTGTGCGGAGTTGCGTGCTTACATACCTAGGTGTATCTGGGCATGGGGTGTGTGTGTACCCTTATGTATGTGTATCTGTGTGGGATGTGTGTATGCATATGTAGGTGTATCTGTGTTGGGTTGTGTGTGTATGTAGGTGTATCTCTGTGTGTGTATATGTGTATCTTGGTGTATCTGTGTGTGGGGTGTGTGCGTATATGTATGTAGGTATATCTATGTGGGGTTGTGTGTGTACGTATATATAGGTGTATCTGTGTGGGGTTGTGTTTGTATGTGTATGGAGTATGCGTGTGTATGTAGGTGTATCTGTGTGTGTGTGGATCTGTGCTTGTGTACATAGGTGTATCTGTGCATGGGGTGTGTGTGTGTTCATGTAGGTGTATCTGTGTGGGGTGTGTGTGTATGTGTATGTAGGTGTATCTGTGTGTGGTGGAGTGTTTGTGAGTATTTAGGTGTATCTGTGTGAGGTGTGTGTATCTATGTGTACGTAGGTGTATTTGTGTGTGGGATGTGTGTACACGTGTCTCTAGGTGTATCTCTGTGTGTGGCTTGTGTGTGTATGTGTATGTAGTTATATCTGTTTGAGGTTGTGTGTGTATGTATATGTAGGTGTACCTGTTGGGGGGGGTGTCTATGTGTATGTAGGTGTCTCTGTGTGGGGTTGTATGTGTATGTGTATGTAGGTATAACTGTGTGTATGTGTATGTAGGTGTATCTGTGTGTGGGGTGTGTGTGTATGTGTATGTAGGTGTATCTTTGTGGTGGGGTGTGTGTGTATGTTTATGTAGGTATATCTGTGTGGGGTTTTGTGTATGTGAATATGTTGGTGTATATGTGTGTGGGGTTTCTGTGTATTTAGGAGTATCTCTGTGTCGAGTTCTGTGCGTATGATTAATTAGGTATATCTGTGTGTTGTGTGTATATGTGAATGTAGGTATATCTGTGTGTGGGGTGGGTATGAATGTTTATTTTGCTGTATCTGTGGGCAGTTTTGTGTGTAAGTGTATGTAGGTATATCTGTGTGTGGGGTGTGTATGTGTGTGCAGGTGTATCTGTGCGGGGTGTCTGTATATGAGTATGTAGGTGTGTGGTGTGTGTGTGTACGTGTATGAGGGTGTATCTGCGTATGTGAGCTGCATGTATGTGTATGTAGGTGTCTTTGTGTGGGGTGTGTGTGTATGTGTATGTGGTGTATCTGTGTGTGAGATGTGTGTATATGTATGAGGGTGCATCTGTGTGTGTGCAGTGCACGTATGTGTATGTAGGTATATGTGTGTGGAGTTCTGTGTGTATGTGTACATAGGTGTATTTGTGTCAGTTTTGCATGTAGGTCTATGGATGTGTATCTTTGTGGGATATTTGTTTATGGGTATGTAGGGATATCTGTGGGGGGGGGATTTGTGTATGTGTATGTAGGTGTCTCTGTGTGGGTTGTGTGTGTATATGTGTATGCATGTGTATCCGTGTATTGGGTGTGTGTGTCTCTGTATGTAGATGTGTCTATGCCTGGGGTTATGTGTGTGTGCATAGAGGTATATAGGGTGTGGGGTATGAGTGTTTATGTGTATGTAGGTCTATCTGTGTGTAGGTGTGTGTGAATGTGTATGTAGGTGTATCTGTGTGTGGGGTGTATGTGTATGTGTATGTAGGTATATCTCTGTGTCAGGTTCTGTGTATATGTATGTTTATCTGTGTGTGGGATGTGTATGTGTGTGTGTATGTATGTGTATCCGTGTGTGGGGTATGTGTGTGTGTGTGTGTGTCTGTACATAGGTATATAACTCTATCGGGAGTGTGTGTGTGTATGTAGGTATATGTGCTTGTGGGGTGTGTGTATGTCTGTACATAAATGTATCAGTGTGTGGCATTGTGTGTATGTGCAAAAGGTGTGTGTGGCATGGGGTGTATGTGTTCATGTGTATGTAGGTATATCTCTGTGTGTGGCGTGTGTGTATGGGTATGTATGTGTATCTGCGTGGATTGTGTGTATGTGTATGTATGTGTATCTGTGGGGGGGTGGGGAGTGTCTATGTGCATGTAGATATATCTGTGTAGGGGGTGTGTGTGTGTATGTAGGTGTATCTCTGTGGGTGGTGTATGTGTATGTGTATGTAGGTGTCTCTGTGTGGGGTTGTGTGTATGCATATGTAAGCGTCTCTGTGTGGTATTGTGTATGTGTATGTAGGTGTCTCCGTGTGTGGTTGCGTGTGTATGTGTATGTAGGTGTACCTGTGTTTGGGTGTATGTGTATGTGTATGCAGGGGTATCTGTGTGTGGAGTGTTTGTGTATGTGTATGTAGGTGCATCTGTGTGTGGTGTGTGTGTGTGTATGTGTATGTAGGCATATCTGTGTGTGAGGTGTGTGTGTATGTCTATGTAGGTATATCTGTGTGGGGTTTTGTGTGTACGTGTATGTAGGTTTATCTGTGTGGGGGGTGTGGGTGTATGTGTATGTAGATGTCTCTGTGTGTGGTGTGGTTGTGTGCATGTGTATGTAGGCATATCTGTGTGTGCATGTGTATGTAGGAGTATATGTGTATGGTGTGTGTGTATGTGTATGTAGATACATATATGTGAGGTTGTATATGTGTATGTAGGTGTATCTTTGTGGTGTGTGTGTGAATGTGTATGTAAGTGTATCTGTGTGGGGGTGTTGTGTATGTCTATGTAAGTGTAACTTTGGGTTATGTGTGTATATAGGGGTATATGTGTGTGGATGTGCGTTTGTGTATACAGGTGTATCTGTGTGTGGAATCTGTATGTGTATGTATATGTAGGTGTATCTTTGTAGTCAGCTGTGTGTGTATGTGTATGTAGGTACATCTGTGTGAGGTTGTGTGTATGTGTATATGTAGGTGTATATGTGTGTGGAGTGTGTGAGTGTACATATATTTAGGTGTATCTCTGTGTCATGTTCTGTTTTTATGTGTATGTAGATGCATCTGTGTGTGCGCTGTATGTATGTGTGTATCTGTGTGGGATGTGTGCATGTGTATGTTGGTGTACCTATGTGAGGTTGTGTGTGTATGTCTATGTAGGTGTATCTTGTTTGGTTACGGTATATGTGTATGTAGGTGTATCTGTGTGTGTGGAATGTGTGTGAATTTAGGTGTATCTGTGTGTGTCATGTGTGTGTATGCAGGTGTAACTGTGTGTTGGATGTGTGTGTATGTGTATCTTGGTGTATCTGTGTGTGGGCTTCCATGTGCATGTGTATGAAGTTGTATCAGTGTGTGGGGTGTGTGTGTATTTGAATGTATGTGTATCTGTGTCAGATGTGTATGTATTTTTATGTAGGTGTATCTCTGTGAGGTGCGCATGTGTGTATGTAGGTATATCTGTGTGTGGTGTGTTTATGTGTACATAGGTGTATTTTTGTAGGATGCGTGGTTTTTCTGTGTGTGGGGTGTGTGTGTATGTGTATGTAGGTATATCTGTGTCAAGTGTATGTGTATGTATATGCAGGTGTATTTGTGTGTGGAGTGTGTGTGTATGTGCATGAGGGTGCATCTGCATGTAAGGGGTGTGTGTAGGTGTATGTAGGTGTATTTGTGAGGGGTATTTATGTATGTGTATGTAGGTGTATCTGTGTGTGATGAGTTTTATGCATCTGTCTGTAGGGCTATCAGGGCATGGGTGTGTGTATGCGTATGTAGGTGTATCCGTGTTGGGTTTTCTGTATATGTGATTGTAGGTGTATCTGTTTGTGTGGGATGTTTTTATTTAGGTGTATCTGTGTGGGTTGTGGATATGTATGTGTATCTGTGTGGAAATGTGTGTGTTTGTGTATCTACATGTATCTCTATGTGTTGGGAGTGTGCGTATGTGTATGCAGTTATATCTGTCTGGGATTTTTGTGTATGTGTATGTAGGGGTACTTGTGTGTGGGGTGTGTGTATATAGGTGTGCCTGTGTGTGGGGGGTGTGTGTATGTGGGTGTACCTGTGTGGGTTGTGTGTGTCTAGGTATACCTGTGTGTGGGGTGTGTATGTGGGTGTACCTGTGTGTGGGGTGTGTATGTGGGTGTACCTGTGGGGGTGTGTATGTGGGTGTACCTGTGTGTGGGGTGTATGTGTATGTGGGTGTACCTGTATGTGTTGTGTGAGTGTGTGTAGGTGTACCTGTGTGGGGTGTGTGTGTATGTGGGTGTACCTGTGC
>NW_012149230.1:4609707-4664776 GCF_000956105.1 Propithecus coquereli | reverse complement strand
TGGGGTGTGAGTGTATGTGGGTGTACCTGTGGGGGTATGTGGGTGTAGCTGTGCGTGGGGTGTGAGTGTATTTGGGTATACCTGTGGGGGTATGTGGTGTACCTATGCGTGGGGTGTGAGTGTATGTGGGTGTACCTGTGGGGGCGTGTATGTGGTGTAGCTGTGCGTGGGGTGTGAGTGTATGTGGGTGTACCTGTGGGGGCGTGTATGTGGTGTAGCTGTGCGTGGGGTGTGAGTCTATGTGGGTGTACCTGTGGGGGGTGTGTGTGTGGTGTACCTGTGCGTGGGGTGTGCGTGTATGTGGGTTTACCTGTGGGGGTATGTGGGTGTAGCTGTGCGTGGGGTGTGAGTGTATGTGGGTGTACCTGTGCGTGGGGTATGAGTGTATGTGGGTGTACCTGTGCGTGGGGTGTGCGTGTATGTGGGTGTACCTGTGCGGGTGTGTGTGTGGTGTACCTGTGCGTGGGGTGTGTGCGTGCCCCCTCAGCTGCCTAGGTGGCTGGCGTGCGAGGTCTCGGCAGGTGTGATGAGAGCGGAGGGCGGAAGGAGCAGGGTGGCCGCGGTGCTGCGGTAACAGCTCCCGAGCAGAGGGAACGGCAGCGGCAGCGGCCCCAGGCAGGGTGTGCCTGACGCATGAGGCGCCGCAAGCCGTCCCGGCGGGTCGGACAGAGCCAGGGCAGCGAGGGCGGAGGGGCAGAGGCGGCCCAGAGGGCGCATGGGCTTCGACTCTGCGCGAGGCGTGTGCGTTTCAGCACAACGGATGCACGACCGCCGGCGAGAGGTGCCGGGAGCGCAGGCGGACAGATGGCGCGGGGCGCGGGGCCCTCAGAGAGGGAGCCGGACCTGCCGCGAGCGGGGCGCCTGTGAGCAGGGGGCTCCCACCCGGACGCCGGAGCGAGGGCGGGCTGCGCAGCGCCGCGGGCATCCGCGTGGTGAGACGCCGCTCAGCTCCTACGACGGAAGTTTCTGTGCCGGCTGCAGATGGCCTGTGTCCGCGCGGCCTGGGTGGCAGCCACCAGCAGCAAGTGCACAGCTGAGAAGCTGCAACGTGTGCCTCGCGGGGCTGGGAAGCAGTTTTTAATTTTACTAAATTTAAATTTAAGTCGCCACGGGAGACTGGTGGCCACCGCATCGGAGAACGCAAGTCTAGGCGGCCGTCTCTCCCGCGCGCACACAAATAGGTCGGGCCGCCAAGGTTTGCTCCAGCGAGTCCTCAGCCGCCGCGCCCAGCAGGGGCCGCCCCGAGCCCAGCCAGGGCCTGGCTCTCCGGCCGCCCCGGCTCAGCCCGGCTCCGTTCCACCAGCAGCACCGTCTCCTGCTTGCGCGAGCCTCGGTCCTTGCCCGCACGCTAGCCAGGCGGCTGCGCGGACACCTGCTCCTCTGTGCCGGAGTGGAAGGCGCAGCGCCGGGCAGAGCCCACGGCTGCAGCAGAGGGGCTCGCCTGGGGGTCGGCCCCCGCCTCTCCCAGCAGGAGCGGGCGGTACTCAGGTCGCTCATTCGAACACAAGTAGTGAAGTTTCTCTCTGCCTGTCTGTCTCTCTCTCTCTATAATTTCAGTTTTCAAAAACTAAACCTTTCCAGAACACAAAGTTCCCAGAGCCAGTGTGGTCTCCTTCGTGTTCCTTGTAAAACAAGTAAATGCCTTTTGCTCATGGTTCTCCAAAGTCTCATAATTACCCCCGGCCGGAGTCGTCCAGTTGTCCAGCTGGCTGTCGGGGTGGCCTCTGTTGTAGGGCTGTCCTGTGCATCCCAGGATGGTTGGCAGCATCCCCAGCCTCTACACAGGCCAGTAGCACCCCGCCCCGCTCCCGCCACTGGGACAACTGCAGATGTCTCCGGACACTGCCACATCTCTCCTCACCGTGAGGGCAGGTCGCCTTGGTTGAGAATCACAGGTGTAGAGAAAAGTAACAGCAGGGGTTGTGAAGAGACCACACAGGTCACCCCTTTTGGAGGCGAAGGCAAAGACTCCAGACCCCGCCACGCAAGCATTTCCCTGGACAGCGGTGAGTGGGGGTGTCTGGGCCTTAGGTACAAATCCCACGAGAGGCTTGTGCTGCACGCTCTGCTCCTTGTTCCTCATGTATTTATTGTCCTGAGGGCTGGGTACTGGGGCTGTGACAATGAATAAACAGACAAGCATATTAATTCGTTAGATAAATATATATTGAGCACCTGCTATGTGGCAGGCACCATTC
Source organism: Propithecus coquereli (assembly GCF_000956105.1). NCBI lineage: Eukaryota > Metazoa > Chordata > Mammalia > Primates > Indriidae > Propithecus > Propithecus coquereli. The sequence continues at coordinate 4,662,578 of NW_012149230.1, read as the reverse complement.
TAGGCACAGTGGGAAGCAAGACAGATGCGATCACTGCTTGTGTGGAGCCGCCATGTGAGTGGGTGTCTCTCTGTGTGTAAACAGCTAATAAATCAATGAATAGAGATACAAGGTAATTTCAGAAAATTACAAGTGGTCTGCAGACGATAGAGAAGAGCATTTAATTGGGGCTGGGGTGGGAAAGTGCTGTCTCAGGCAGGGAAGACCTCCCCGAGGAGATAATATTTGAGTTGCTGCTTGAAAAGGTGACAGCCATGGAATAACCTAGGTAAGATTATTCCAGGCCAAGGGAATGGCAAGTGCAAAGGCCCTGGGGTAGGAAAGTGTTTGAGGTCCAATGTGGCTGTCTTTGGTGGGGGGCTGAGGCGGGTGCAGGGGCAGGAGTCAGAGCACAGCTCCTGTAGGTGTCACCATTGCAGGCTTCATAACACAGGAAGCAGCGTTCATTTCCTGGGGCTGCTATAACCAATTACCAAAAACTGGGCAGCTTAAAACAACTGAAATTAATTTTCTCCTAGTTCTGGGGATCAGAAGACCTAAATCAGTATCACTGGGCCAAAATCAAGGTGTCAGCAGGGCCCCACTCCTGCCGGAGGCCCTGGGGGCTGTTGGCCTTCCTTAGCTGACTGCCAAGTCACTCTGGTCTCTGCCTTCTTGGTTACATTGTCTCCTCTTCTGCCTGTCAAGAAGTCTCCCTCTGCCTCCCCTTATAAGAATAAATGAGGCCGGCACGGTGGCTCACGCCTGTAATCCCAGCACTTTGGGAGGCCGAGACGGGAGGATCGCTTGAGCTCAGGAGCTCAAGACCAGCCTGAGCAACGTACCAAGACTCCAACTCTATAAAGAAAAGACAAAAAAAAAAAAAACCAAGCTAATCACCCCATCTCAAGATCCTTAATCACATCTACAAAGATCATTTCTCCCATAGGAGAGAACACTTGTAGGTTCCAGGAACCAGCACCTGATACCTTTGGGGCCACTGCTCAGCCTCCTACAGAAGCCAACAAAGAGTTCTGAGCAGGGGAATGGCATGACTGAATAAAGGCATTTTCTAAAAGATTTCTCTCTGCTGTGGGGAGAATGGACGTTGTGAGGAAGAAGACAGCGGGAGGCTGGGTTTTAGAGGCGTTGTTCCGGGGAAGACGACAGGCGGGCGTCCAGGGGCTGCGATGGAATGTAACGGTGAGGTAGCCAAGGTCGGGTCAGAGGGACCTGACCTCTGAGTGTAGGGAGCGAAGGAATTAGTGAAGAGAAGACGAAGGCACTGTAAGAGCTGGGTTTTACAATGAGCAATAGGCTTTGAGGCAGAGAACATTCGCTGGTGTGGAGGACGACCCAAGTGGAGGGAACACACATGAGCCAAGGGGTGAGAAAGAGAAGGAAGGGTTTGGGGGATGGGCAGACAATGGCAAATGGGCCAGGGAGGCTGGGGCAGAAAGGGACATTAATCCCACACGTTTTTCCTGTAAGCACTCTCGCTGCCATCTGGGAGCCCACCCCCTTTCCCCAGGACTGAAATGATGGTGGTCCCCCTGGCCCCAGAGGAGCCATGACTCAAGGCTGGCCAGTCGACCTGCTGTGGCTTCGACAACAGCCTTGGGCCCGGGGATGGGTACATGACCCGAGCCAGACCAGTCAGAGACACCCGTCTGCAGAGCTCCATGGACTCTCAGAGAGGCCAGGCCTCTATTTGCCTGGGCCGGGGCTGCCGGGGCTGCAGGGCACATGGGAGAAGGCCTGAGATGTCCATGTGGACCAGGATCCAGCCATCCTGAAGTCAGCCCTGCTCCAGCTATTCACCCCCAACAAAAAATTAGTTCCCTCTTGGTTTAAGCCAGTTCCGGACAAGCTTTCTAGTCTCCGAAGGCCATGAGGAAGAGCTCACTTGACATCTATCACCCCAGTAAATCCTCAAAACAGCCCTAGGCATAGGAGGCTGGGAATTATTACTCTTGCTTTTCCAAAAATGTTTTTAAATTTGCCTTGTTTTAAAGTCTAACAGAAGGAAAGTGATTTTCCTTGTTACCATATTTGTATAAAGAGAAACGGTTACCACACCCTAAAAAATGAAGTTGTTTGCTTGATAAGAGGCATGGTGCCCCTCCAGGACCCAGACTACCTTCGAGGCACTTGGAGACTTTGTGTAAATCTTAGAATCTAGAGCAGGGCAGAAGAGTGTGAGTACCCAGCATCTGCACAGCACTGGCACACTGACCCCTTGTGGGGTTGGCATCATGAACCTGTTTTGCAGATGAGAAAACTGAGGCTGGGGGGGAAAAGCATGATTCCTCAGAGGTCTTGCAGCAAGTAGGCAGTGGATCCAGGATTTGAACCCAAATCCTCTGGCTCCACTATAGGGCTCTCCCCCACATGCCCTGTGTCCTCACTGGAGGGGTTGGCTAAGCCCATTCTGTCACTTCTCGCTTGACCTTACCTCTTCTCAAGATGACCGCTCCCATGTCACAGGTGGAGCAAGGGGACTGCTGGGCTGGTGACCCCCACACTTCCCCAGACGTCCCGCGTGTTGCCCCTCGCTGTCCTTGCCCACACTAACCCCCTGGCCTGGGCTGTTACTCCCTCCTGCTGTCCACTAGTGAACTCTCACTAGCCGACACTCTTCCTTCTCTCTCCAGGAAGATGAACCCAGATCAGGTCAGCAAAGACACGGCAGCTTTCGTCCAGCTCCCTGGGATGCTCACGATGGGCCTCGGGCTGCCAGGCAAGCAGTGCTGCTGACTGAGGCCGCTACACTGTGAAGAAACCAAATTTGCCCATGAGGGGAGCCCAAGACGCACGTGCTAACCACGTTGGAGCGGGTGTCACTCGCTTGGCCTGCCGCCGCGCCTCGGGAATGTGCGATGCACCATCAGACTCCATCCAACCGCGGCAGCTCTCTGAGGACCCCTGCTGAGACGGCAGCTGGTCCCAGGACGTTCCCTACCTCTAGTTCTCGCCACACATGGTGGCTGGAAACGTGTCTGGCCTGCCCTGTGGACAGAACGCACCCTCAGTGAAGGCAAGAGCGCAGAACGGTGGGGAGGCTGCTCGTCTCCTGCTGCGTCACTAACAACTCCTGAGGGGTTCTTGCTCACGAGGTTGTGTGCCAGCAGCTCAGGCAGGACTCAGCAGAGCCAGTCTCCGCTCCACCCAGCACGGGCTAGGTTGGTTTGCCGAGGCCTCGCTCACATGCCTGGTACCTCTGTTGGGCTGGATCAAAAAGCCGGGGCTGGCAGGGATGACTGGGCTTTCCCGTCTCCTGCTGTAGACTGAGCTGCCGCACATATGTGGAACATCTTTATACGACAGCTGGGTTCCCCTATGCAAATGCGCAAGCTATAAGACCTCTTGCACCCCAGGGTAAGAAGATGCAAAATGTCACTTCTGCACATCGTGTGGATTAAAGCCACAGGGCCACAGACATTCCAAGGAGGGAGAGTAGACTCCCCTCCTGACAGGGAGAGTGGCGTTAGACCAAAGGGGTAGGGATGCCTCTGCAGGCCACCTGCATCCAAAGGAGGCCTTAGAGGGAGCCACCAGGTCTTCCATGACAGAGTGTGGTAATTGTTAGCGCGCTTTCCGTAAATGTCCTAGTTCTCTTCCTTTAAGGGATTTAGTAGGAGAAAGCACTTCCCTACCCTTCAAGGTGAAGATATGGCCATGTGACCTGCTTTGTCCAGTGCAGTGGAGCAGAAGGGACCTGGGCCATTTCTGGGCAGAAGCTGTTAAGGGCCAGTGGTGAGTCACCCCATCATTTCTCCTCCCTCAGCAATTCTAGAGGCACAGAAATGGGGTGTTAATAGGCTAAATTGTGTCCCCTCCAAAATTCATATGTTGAAGTCCTAACCTCCAGTACCTTAGAGTGGGACCGTATTGGAGGTGGGGTCTCTAAAGATGTCATTAAGGTGAAATGAGGCCATGTGGGTGGGTCCTAACCCACTCTGACCCCTGTCCTTGTAAGAAGAGGAGATTAGGTCACAGACATGCACAAAAGGAAGACCACGAGGAGAAGGTGGCCACTTACAAACCAAGGAACAAGGCCTTAGTGGGAACCTGTGGCCTCGGGGCCGCATGTGGCCTTCTGAATCCGTGAGTGCAGCCTTTTGACTGAGTCCCAATTTTACAGAACGAGTCCTTAATAAAGGGATTTGTCTGTGCAGTTTGGATTAGGTCGAGGGGCTGTACTGGGGGTCTGGAGGCCATGTGTGGCCGTGAGGCCAGAGGTCCCACCCCTGCAGAAGAAACCACCCCTGCCAACACCTCGATTGTGCACTTTGTCCAGAACTGTGAGAAAAAAAATTGCTGTTGTTTAAGCTCCCCAGTCTGCGGTATTTTGTTATGGTAGCTCTAGAAAACTCATATAGACTTCGGTACCAGGAAGTAGGGGCTGCTCTAATGAGCATCTGACAGTGTGGACGTGGCTTCAGTACTGGGTACTGTGTAGAGGCTGGAAGAGTTTGGAGGCACCTGCTAGAAAAGGCCTAGATTGTCTTTTTCATTTATTTATTTTTTCATCAAAAAATTTTAGTTGTGTTTTCAAAGAGCTCTGGAAAATTGATCACATAAGGAATAGAAATAGCACCATTAAAAGCTGGTTTGAATACCAGCCCTGGTTTGAAAGCTGGTTTGAATACCAGATTTGCTGAGAAGTTGAGGAAATCTTGATTAGAGTGCTGAACTGCATTAAATAGGGCAAGGGGGCGTACAGTGATTGTTTTTGTGTTTTTTACTTTTGGCTTCGGATCTTTGGTGGTCATTGTTGTCCCAAGTAAGTTGAAAACCCAACAGAGCAGACAATATCAAATTTTAAGGCTTGAGAATAATTTTCTTTGACTCCTTGTCCCATCTTCTGTGCACACTGGACAGGCGCTGGGCCCCAGGCCAGGTGGCCCCGCCCACGGCGCTGTTGAGCGCAGCCCATGCAGAGCTCTCGCACGTTGGGGTTGGGTGCCTGAGGCGCCAGGGTGGAGTTGCACACTGATGGCTCTGCCATTCTGGAGTCTTGGGGACAGCACTGTCCCTGTGGCTCTCTTGGGCTTTGCCCTAGTGGGGACTTTCTGCAGTGGCCCTGCCCATGTGGCAGTTCTCTGCCTGGCCCCCCAATTCTCTCTGGGACATCTTTTGAAACCAGGTAGAGGCAGCCATGCTCCATAGCTCTTACACTCTGCATGCCTACAGAACTGGCACCACATGGATGCTGCCAAGGTTTTCCACCTGTGACCTCTGGAGGGGCAGCCATTGCAGCCCACACTGCACCTGGGCCCACTGGAGCCACACCTGGTGCCACCAAGGAGTGGGGCACCAGGTATGGGGACCAGAGACGTGAAGTGGTGCTGGGCAGCCAGCCCCAAGGTCCCATGGGTACCCTAAGCCCCTCCTGTGAAACTGTAGTGCCCTCAAGGCCCCAGCACTCTGGGCCTGTGGAGAGTGGCAGCAGCCACTCTGGAATGCCTTTGGGTCACTCTTCAGCTGTCCTGACGAATAGCACAGGCCTGGTCCTTGCAGAGCTCCTTATCCTCCCCAGCATGCTTTCTCATTCGTTACGATAGAGACAGGCTGAGAAGCCTGAAAATCTTCCAACTCTTTAAGTTCTGCTTCCCTTTTCATTATAAATTGTCCTTAAATCATTCCTCTCTTCTTGCATTTTACTATAAACATTCAAGAGAATCAAGCTGCTCCTTCAACACTTGCTTAGATATTTCTTCCAACAAATATCCAATTTAATTTCATTACTCACAAGTTCTGCCTTCCACAGAACACCAGGACAGGCACACGATTCAGCCAAGTTCTTTGCCACTTTACAACAAGTATCATCTTTCCTCCGGTGTCCAATAGCATGCTCCTCATTTCCATCTGAGACCTCATCGGAATGGCCTTTCCCATCCGCGTTTCTGCGAGCATTCTGTTCATGACCACTTAGGTAATCTCCAAAAGACTGAGGCTCTCAGAAGCTCTACTCTCCTCCCGAGCCCTCGCCATGCTTGCCCCTGCTGGTCTGTTCACAGAAACGTAGGCCGTTCCTAGCCTGCTCCTCCAGTTCTTCCAGCCTCTGCACATTGCCCGGTTCCAAAGCTGCTTTCGTATTTTTAGGTATTTGTTATAGCAGCATCCTACTTCTTGGTACCAATTTCTTAGTCTGTTCAGGCTGCTATGACAAAAGACCTTAGACTGGGTAATTTATAAACAACACACATTTCTTGCTCACAGTTCTGGAGGCTGTGAAGTCCAAAATAAAGTTGCCGGCACATTTGGTGTCTGGCAAGGGGTCACTCTTTTCTTCATAGATGGCACCTCTGGCTGTGTCCTCCCATGGCAGGAGGCGTAGACATACTCCTCCAGACCACGTTCGTAAGGTCATGAATCCCATTCATGAGGGTGGAGCCCTCAGGACCTGATCACCACCCCAAAGCTCCATCTTTTAATACTACAACATTGGGGATTAGGTTTCAACACATGAATTCTGAGGGAACACAAACATTCAGACCATAGCAATCATCTTAGAAACATACATATATCATCATGAACAGAATATTGGTAGAAATATGAACATTAAGGGTGCTTGTGGTCATAATGCAATTCCATATGAGTTTGGGGATGGGCTTTTCTGTTTCTAAAAAAAAATGTCATTGGGATTTTGATGGAGATTATATTGAATCTGTAGATCACTTTGCGTAGTACTGGCATCTTAACAACATTGTCTTCCAATCTGTGAATATGGGATGTTTCCACTTACAATGTTTTCTTTAATTTCTTTCACCAATATTTTATAGTTTTTATCAAACAAGTCTTTCACCTCCTTGGTTAAGTTAATTCCTAAATACTTTCTTCTTTTTGATGCTATTGTAAGTCAAATTGTTTCTGTAATTTCCTTTCCAGGTTGTTCATTGTATAGGAGTGCAACTGATTTTTTGTATGTTAATTTTGTATTCTGCTCCTTTGATGAGTTCATTTATTAGTTCTAACAGTTTTTTGTGGAATCATCAGGGTTTTTTACATAAAAGATCATATCTGAGAACAGCGATAATTTTACTTCTTCCTTTCCAGTTCAGATCCCTTTTATTTCCTTTTCTTACCTAGCTTCTCTGGCTAGCACTTCCAGCACTCTGCTAAATAGAAATGGCTAAAGCAATAATCCTTGCTTTGTTCCTGACTGTAGAAGAAAAGCTTTCAGTCATTCACCATTGAGCATGATGTTCGCTGTGAGTTTTCCATATGTGGTTCTTATTTTGTTGAGGTAGTTTCCTTCTATTCCTGTTTTATTGAGTGTTTTCATCATGAAAAGGTGTTGAATTTTATCAAATGCTTTTTCTGCATCGATTGAGATGGTCATGTGGGTCTTTTCCTTCTTCCTGTTACTATGATGTATTACACTGATCCATTTTCATGTGTCAAATCATTCTTGCATTCCAGGAATAAATCCCACTTAGTCGTGATGTATAAGTCTGTTAATATGTTGCTGAATTTGGTTTGTTAGTATTTTGTCAAAGGTTTTTGCTTCAATCTTCATAAGGGATATTGGTCTGTAGTTTTCTTATAGTGTCTTTATCTGGCTTTGATGTCGAGGTATGCTGGCCTCATAAAATAAGTTAGAAATTTTTCCACCTCTTCAATTCTTTAGGCAAGCTTGAGAAGAAAATTGGTGTTAGTTCTTCCTTAAATGTTTGGTAGATTTCATCAGTGAAGCCACCAAGTCCAGGGCTTCTCTTTGTTGGTAGGTTTCTGATTACTAATTCGATCTCCTTACTAGTGATAGGTCTGTTCAGATTTTCTATTTATTAGTGATTTAGTCTCAGTGGGTTTTGTGTTTCTAGGAATTTCTCCATTTTATCTAGATTATCCAATTTGTTGGCATAGAACTGTTCAAAGTAATCTTTTATAATTCCTTTTATTTCTGTAGAATTGGTAGTAACGTCTGCATTTTCATTTCTGACTTTAGTAATTTGCGTCTTCTCTTCCTCTTAGTCTATTTAGCTAAAGGTTTGTCAATTTTGTTGATCTTTTCAAAAAACTAACTTTTGGTTTCATTGATTTTCTCTATTATTTTTCTATTCTTTATTTCATTGATCTCTCCTCTAATCTTTATTATGTCCTCCTTTCTGCTAGCTTTGAGTTTAGTTTGTTCTTCTTTTTCTAGTTCCTTAAGTTGTAAAGTTAGGTTATTGATTTGAGATCTTTCTTGTTTTTTTTAATGTAAGCATTTATAGCTATCAATTTCCCTCTTAGCACTGCTTTCTCTGTGTCTCAAAAGTTTTGGTATGTTGTGTTTTTGTTTTCATGCCTCTAAGTATTTTCCAATTTCGTTTTTGATTTCTTTTTTTGATCCATTGGTTGTCTGAGTATGTTGTCTCATTTCCACAAATTTATGAATTTTCCAGTTTTACTTTGATTATTGGTTTCTAATTTCATCCCCCTGTGGTTGGAGAAGATACTTTGTATTATATCTACCTTCTTAAACCTATTGAGACTCTGTGACCTAACATTCAGTCTGCACTGGAGGAGTCCCACATGCAACTGGAAAAGGCGCATGCTCTCTTTGTTGGGTGGAGCATTCTGTATATTTTAAATATCTGTTAGACCTAGGTGGTTTGTTGTGTTGTGCAAGTCCTCTATTTCTTTACTTACCTTCTATCTGGTTGTTCTATCTATTATTGAGATTAGGATATTGAAGTTTCCAACTGTCATTGTGGAGCTATTTCTCCCTCCAATTCTGTCAGTTTTTGCTTAATATAATTCGATAGTTTGTCATTAGGTGCAAAATGTTTATAATTGTATATCTTCTTGCTATATTGAATTTCTTATTAAAATACAATGCCTTCATTGTCTCTTATAAGCTTTTTGATTTAAAATCGATTTTGTCTCATATTAGTATAGCCACCCCAGCTCTCTTTTGGTTACTATTTGCATGGAATCTTTTTTTCGTCCTTTGACTTTCAACTTATTTGTGTCTTTGGATTAATGTGAGCCTCTTAGTATAGTTGGATTAAGTTGTTTTTTTTTTCATTCTGCCCATCTCTGTCTTTTGATTGGATTGTTTAATCCATTTACATTTAAAGTAATTACTGATAAGTAAAGACTTATTTCTGTCATTTTGCTGCTCATTTTCTATATGGCTCAGAGTTTTTTTTTTTTAACGTCTCATTTCCTGCATTACTGTCTTATTTATGCTTAGTTGATTTTTTTATAGTGAAATGTTTAAATTCCTTTCTCATTCCCTTTGTATACATTTCATAGTTGTTTTCTTTTTGGTTACCATGGGGATTACATTTAACATCCTAAACTATAACACTAACTTGAATTTATACCAGCTTAACTTCAATAATATACAAAAACTCTATTCCTTTAACAGCTCCCTCCCCACCCCTTTCAGTTGTTGAAGTCACAAAATTACATCTTTACACATGTGTGCCCCAAAACATAACCTAAATATTCTTTGAAATGCAGTAGACTCTTAAAGCATATAGAAAGCAAATGTGGAGTTACACACCAAAGTTTCAACAATACTAGTTTTTAGACTAATACTTAAGGTTTTTAAGTGTATTTCCCTTAAATCATGTATAAAACAAAAAGTGCAATTACAAACTGTTGTTACTATACTACTAGCTTTTATAATTGTCCATTCATTTACTTTACTGAGATCTTTATTTCGTCATGAAGCTTCTAGTTACTATCACTAGGAAGGACACTAGTCCTTTCATTGCCACCTGCAGGACTCCCTTGAGCATTACTCCTGGAGCATGAACGTCCTCAGCTTTTGTTTACCTGGGAATATCTTAATTTCTCCCTCACTTTTGAAGGACAGTTTTGCCAGATATAGGATTCTTGGTTGACAGTTGGGTTTTTTTTTTTTTAATTTTGTTTTAGCACTCTGAATATATCACCTCACTACCTTCTGGCCTCAGAAGTTTCCAGTGAGAAATCTAGAGATAATCTTATTGAGAATCCTTCATGTGTGAAAACTAACATCTCCCATGCTGCTTCCCAGATTCTCTCTTTGTCTTTGTCTTTCAAACCTTTGTGTGTCTTGGTTCAGTGTCTTTGAGTTCATATTACTTGGAATTTGTTGAGCTTCCTTGTTGTTTATATTCATGTCTTTCATCAAATTTGAGAAGTTTTCAGCCATTATCTCTTCAAATATTCTCTCTGCCCTGTTTTTCTCTTTTCTCCTTCTGGGGCCCCCACAACACATATGTTGGTCCATTTGATGGTGTCCTACATGCCTCTTTGGTGCTGTTCACTTTTCTACAATCTTTTTTCTGTTTCTTGGACTCAATAATGTCCATTGTCTTACCTTCAAGTTTGCTGATTCTCTCTTTTGCCTGAACTTGCTTTTTTTTTTTTTCTTTCTTTCTTTCTTTGAGACAGAGTCTCACTCTGTTGCCCAGGCTAGAGTGCAGTGGCACAATCATAGCTCACTGCAACCTCAACTCTGGGCTTAAGTGATCCTCCTGCCTCAGCCTACGAAGTATGTGGGACTACAGGTGCATGCCACCACACCTGGCTGATTTAAATAAAATATTTTTTATAAGGATGGAGTCTGGCTATGTTGTTCAGGCTGGCCTCAGGTGATCCTCCTTCCTCAGATTCCCAAAGTGCTGGGATTACAGGCATGAGCCACCGTGCCTGGCTTCAAATCTGCTTTTGAATCCCTGTAGTGAAATTTTTGTTTCAGTTATTATACTTTTCAACTCCAGAATTTCTTTTTGGTTTCTTTTTAGGTTTTCTATCTCTTTATTAATATCACCTTTTTGTTTGTACATTATTTTCTTCACTTTCTCCATATCTTCTTTCAGTTCTTTGAGCATCTTTAAGGAAGTTATTTCAAAGTCTTTGTCAAGTAGATCTGCCGTCGGCTCTTTTTCAGGGACAATTTCTGATGATTGATTGCTTTCCTTTGAAGGGGTTATACTTTCCTCTTTCTTTGTATACGTTGTGATTTTTTTGTTAAAAACTGAGCATTTGAATTTAATATTGTGGTAACTCTATAACTCAGATTCTCCCCATTCCCCAGGGTTTGCTGGGGATTTTTTTTGTTTGCTTATTTGTTTTTATAGGTGAGGTCTTGCCATGTTGCTCAGGCTGGCTTCAAACTCCAGGGCTCAAGCAATCCTCTTGCCTCAGCCTCCTGAGTAACTGGGACTACAGGTATGTGCCACTGTGCCTGGCTGGGTTTTTTAAAATTGTTGCAGGCTGTCTCTGTGCCAAGGATCAGCCTGAGGTGTGAGCTTAAGTATTCTGAGCCTGTGTCTTTCCCTCTACATGGGCAGTCACTTTCTAATTTTCTCTGTATATATGGTTGTTTTCGAATGTCAGTCTTTAATGTCTGGTACCCAAAAGGGGACAAAGAGAAAAATGAAAGGGGATGGAGGAAAAAGCTGCCGGCCTTTTAAAGGGCTGAAAGTCACTGTAGCCAGAGAGGGAGAAGCCTGAAATAATGGGGGAAAGTGCAACAATGATGGCCACTGCCTCTTTTTCTGTACTTCTGTAATGAGAAGGAGCAATCCATGATCCAAGCACTGATCGCTAATATTTAGAGGAACGGGTACTTTTTGCCCACCCTGGCTCCTGCAAGTGGCATGCAAGCTGCTCCGGGAACACATGCATGGCTGCCTGCCACCCGACTAGGGGTGGGGGATGGATAGCTGCAACTGTGCTAAGAGCTGAAATTGACAAAAATTAACTGTGATTTTCCACCCAAGCCTTCCCCTGGAAGTTTCAAGCATTCAATAGACTCCATAATTCCAAAGTAGTTATACTGCATGTTAATAGATTCTGCCAGTGCAATTGTCTACTGGAGAGACAGATTGCTGGTGCTTTTTACTCCATCATTTTTCTAGAATTCTCCACCTGGGATTGAATGTATCTTACATGTGAGAAGGAAATAAACTGGGGGGGGAGGGCAGTGGGCTGAGTATTGTGGGCTCAACTGTGTTGCCCCAAAATTCATATGTTGAAGTTCTAACCCCCATACCTCAGAAGGTGATTGTATTTGAAGATAGGATCTATAAAAAGGTAATTACGTTTAAACAGGCCCTAATCCAATATGACTGGTATGTTTGTAAGAAGAGGAGATTGGACACAGACACATACCGAGGGAAGACCATGTGAAGATACAGCAGGAAGACAGCCATCTACAAGCCATGGATCAAGGCCTTGAAAGAAACGAACCCTGCTGACACCTTGATCTCGGACTTCTAGCCTCCAAAATTGTGAGCAAATAAATTTCTGTTGTTTAAGCCACCCAATCTGGGCTATTTTATTCGGGCAGGCCTACCAAACTAATACCAGAAACTCTAAGCCTGGATAAGAACAGCATAGGGCAGAGTTCCCCACCAACCCATGATGTACATGTAACATGAATGAAAAATAGCACTTTGTAGTTTTAAGCTGTTGAAAAGTTGAGTTTTTTTGTTACCATAGCATAATCCAACCTCTCCTGACTGACACACAGAGCATGAGAGGGTTCAGATAATTCACTGAAAAAAAAGAGGCTAATTTAATGTATTTAATGTATTATTTTGTTAAATTTTTAGCATTTTATCTTGAAAACTTTCAAACATACAGAAAAGTTATGACTAGTACAATGAATACTCATATTCCCACCATCTAACAATTGTTAACATTTGCTGAACATATATCTATACATATATATATTAGACATATATAATTATATATACACGTTTTTGCTGAACCATTTCCAAATGAATTGCCTGTGTTATGCTATTTTACCCACTAAATGTTTCAGCATGCTTCTCCTGAAAATAAAGACATGGAGATCCTAATTCAACATCCATAGAACATCTAGTGAGTAATTCCTATGACATGGGAAAGTGGACCTCAAAACCAGGGTCCAGCCTGAAGGCCAAAAGGGTTCTTGGCTTCTTGCAGGAAAGAATTCAAGCATGAGCCTTAAGCCTGCTGGTTTCCTATCTCACCTACAATATGTCAGGCATTTATAGTTGCTACGGATGCTGTGGTAAATGAGACAGACAAGGCTTCTACTCTTTTGGAGCTTACAGTCAGGGGGAAGAGACAAACAATAAGCATACCAAAAAATAAATAAGAAAATTTTACATAATGAAAAGTGCTATGGTGAGACTTTCATTACTGACCAAGTTGGAGTAAAAGAGTCCAGATTTATCTTCCCATCTGCAATAGCTAAGTAGACCTATATTTATTGAAGAAGTTGAATTTATAGTTTAAAACCCTCCCACAAAGGAAACTCTTGGTCCAGACAGCTTCACTGGTGAATTCTATCAAATATTTATGGAAGAATTGCTTCTAGTTCCTTACAAACTCTTCCAAGAAATTGGAAATAAGGGACTATTTTCCAGTTCTCCCAGGAGACCAGCATTACCCTAACACCAAAATCAGACAAAAACATTACAAGAAACGAAAACCACAGATCAATCTTCCACATGAACATGAATGTAAAAGTTCTAAATAAAATTTTAGGAAGTTGAATTCAACAATATATTAAAAAGATGATACATCATGACCAAGTGGGATTTATCCTAGGAATGCAAGGTTAGTATTTGAAAATTAATTTAATTAGCCATATTAACAAACTAAAAAAGAAATTTAAAAAATCCTACCACATGATGATCTCTTTAAATACATTTGACAAAATTAGAAATTCATTCCTGATAAAAACTCTTAGCAAAATAGGAATAGGAGGGAACTTTCTCGACTTGAAAGAGGACATCTATGGAAAACCTTCAGGTTACAGAGGATGTAACGATGTGTTGGGAAAATAGCTCAAGAGACGTGAAAGGTTTCAGGGGAAACTTCTAAGAATGAGCTGTACACGTAATTCTTTAACAAAAGAATTGCTGTAACAATAAATACTGATGTGGGATTTCAGTCATGACCTCACAGCTCATGGGAATGCTGGAGGACCCCTGACCCCTCTATCACTTTAAACTGCTCTTTGTCTCTGTCTCAATCACTTCTCCATCTATATTATTTCTTTATTTCCTATTATTTCCAAATCTCTTGCGATGATCCTGCCTTGGGGCCTGTTTTGCTGGGAGAGTAGCTAACTCCTGGTAACGATGGAAGGATGAACACTTTTCCCCTAAATCAGGAACAAACAAGGCAAATAAATCTGCTCTTACCACTTCTATTCCACATTATATGGCATCAGAAGTTCTAGCCATTGCTACAGGGCAATAAGGCAAGAAAAAGAAATAAAAGGTGTTCAGATTTGAAAGGAAGAACTAAATCTCTCTTTATTCTTAGACAACATAATTGTCTATGTAGAAAATTCTATGTAATTTACAAAAGAGTTGTTAGAGCTAATAAATGACTTTAGTAAGGTTCCAGGATATAAGATCAATATATGAAAATCAATTGTATTTCATAGACTAGTAACAAACAATAAGAAATTGAAATTTTTAAAATTTACAGAAGTCTCAAAAACACGAAATAGGGATAAATCTGACCAAAGGCATGAAAAGCATAAATCAAAAAATCACAAAACATTGCTAAGATAAATTAAAGGAGCCCTAAATAAATGGAGAGATATACCACCATGTTTATGGATCAGAAAACTCAAAATTATAAAGTTGTCAATTATCCCTAACTTGATCTATAGATTCAATGTAATCTCAATCAAAATTTCAGCAGACTTTTTTTTTTGGTAGAAATTGACCAACTGATTCTAAAATTCATATGGAAATGCAGCCGGCCTAGAACAGTCAAAACAACTTTCAAAAAGATGAAAGTTCAAGGCTAACACTACCCAGTTTAAAGCTAGAATTAAAGCTACAGTAGTCAAGAAAGTGTGGTATTGCTGTTGAGATAAACAAATAGATCAAGGGACAGAAACAGAATAGAGACTTAAAAAATAGAACCACATATATAGACAAGCCATTTCCAACAAAGGTGCAAAAGTGGTGTCATCATAGTTCACTGCAACCTCAAATTCCTGGGCTCAAGCGATCTTCCCACCAGGATAATCTTTTTAACAAATGATAACTGGAACAATTTGAAATCCACATGCAAAAAAAATGAACTTGAATCCATACCCTACACCAAATACAAAAATTAACCCAAAATGGATCACAGACCCAAATGTAAAACCTTAAAGTATAAAACTTCTAGGAGAAAACACATGAGAAAACCTTGGTTAGGCAAAGATTTCTCAGATAGAACACCAATAGCTTACTCCACAAAAGAAATAACTCATAGGCCAGGCACAGTGGCTCACGCCTGTAATCCCAGCACTTCGGGAGGCTGAGGCAGGAGGATCGCTTGAGGCCAGGAGTTGGAGGCTGTAGTGAGCTATGATCACACCAGTGCACTCTGGCCTGGGCGACTGAACAAGACCCTGTCTCAGAAAAAAAAAGAAAAAAGAAAGAAAGGAATGAATGAATGAATAACTGATAAATTGACTTTATCCAAATTAAAAACCTCTGCTCTTTAATAGATGCTATTAAGAGAATGAAAAGACACACTACAGACAAATCTTATATCCGATAAAGGACTTGCATCCAGAATATACAAAGCACTCTCAAAACCCAATGAGAAAATAACCTAGTTTTTAAAAACAGGCAAAAAATTTGAACAGAAATTTCATCAAAGAAGATACATGAATGGCAAATAAGCATGTGAAAGGATACTCAATGTCACCAGTCTTTAGGGAAATGAAAATTAAAACCACAATAAGATATCACTGCACACCTACTAGAATGGCTAAAATTGAAAAGACTGACTGTAGGCCAGGTGCAGTAGCTCATCCCTGTGATCCTAGCACTCTGGGAGGCCAAGGCAGGAGGATTGCTTGAGGTCAGGAGTTCAAGACCAGCCGCGCAAAAGCAAGACTCCGTCTCTACTAAAAATAGAAAAAATTAGCCTAATATGGTGGCACATGCACCTGTAGTCCCAGCTACTCAGGAGGCTGAGGCAGGAGGATGGCTTGAGCCCAGGAGTTTGAGGTTGCTGTGAGCTAGGCTGATGCCTAGCTCAGGGCAACAGAGCAAGATTCTGTCTGAAAAAAAAAAAAAAAGACTGTATCAAGCACTGATGAGGACGTGGAGCGACTGGTACTCTCATTCCCTAATGGTCAGAATGCAGACTGTGCAACTACTTTTGAAAATAATTTGATAGGTTCTTGAAATTTTAAACATATGCCCATAATATGATCCACAAATTTCACTTGTAGACATTTACCCACGGCAAATGAAAGACTATGTCCACACAAATGTGTACATAAATGTTTATAACAGTCTTATTTGTACTCGCCAAAAATTGGCAACAACTGAGATGTGGGGATGTCAATCAACAGGCAAATGGTGAACTAATTGTGATAACTCCATACAACGGAGTATTACTCAGCAGTGAAAAGGGAGGAGTGCATCCTGGAGGCAATGTCCTCCAGAACTGTGTGGCCTGGGGCCAGGTGTTCCATTTTAGAGATGGGCCAGTCAAGTCCTTCAAGCCTTCCCCTGGCTTCCATCTCACTTGGAGGAACAGCCAACTTTCTCACAGTGACCACAAGGCCCTGAGGGCTTGGACGTCCTTACCTCTCCTTCCTCCCTCGCTCCCCCCCTGCCCTCACTCGCCTCCCTCCTTGTGTTCCTGAAAGCCTGGAATGCTACACCCCACAGAGAACCGGGGTGCTGTCCAGTCTAATTCAGATTTTTACTCACGTGTCACTTTGTCCGTGAGGTGAGGCTGTCTTTGTTACCTGTGGTAGGCTAAGTAATGGCGCCAGAGACATCCAGGTGCCGATCCTTGGAATTTGTGAAGATTCCCTTAGATGACAGAAGGGACTTTGGATGCGTGATTAAGTTAAGGATCTCGAGATGAGATTGTCCTGGATTATCGGGTGGCCCCAAATGCAATCACAAGGGGCCTCATGAGAGGGAGGCGGCGGGGGTGTGGATTCAGCCAGAGGAGAGCTGACCATGGAAGCAGGATGCTCCCTTGCCAGCCTCGGGCCGGAGAAAGGGCGGGGAACGTGCATCCAGAGGCAGAAAGAGGATGCAGGGGTGGATCCTTCCCAGAGGCTCCAGAAGGAGCCGGCTGCCACCTCTGGGCTCTGACCCAGGGAGACTGACTTCGGGACAGTAAGGATGAATGTGAAAGCCAGGCACCACCCTACTCACAGCGAGGGTTCCCGCACGCGCTCCTGTCCCCTCCCTGCTTCCTTCTCCCTCACAGACCTGCCAGCACCTGGGACCATCACCTACTCACTTGTTGACTGTGGCCTCTGCTGAGCGGCCCGGCCCCGTGAACCCCAGGCGCAGGGCGTCTGGCCTGTCTTATCCTGTCCCGCAGGCCCACATCCACACAGCCAGGCCCAGCGAACTGTGTGTCGAAATTCAGCAGTTGACAATTAAGAGTGATGCAAGAAAAACCTGACGAACACCCTAGCAGGCCTTGCCCAGGCTAGTGGAGTTGGCTCTTTTTCTTTTTTAAGTCATGGAGCATTGCAGATAAAGCCAAGCCCCTCCTGACAAAGCCAACCAGTGTCCCTCCCCTCCCTGGGGGGGAGCAGGCTTGGAGCCCTGCGCGCAGGTTGGGAGGTGTTTGTTAGCGACGCCCAGTGCTCTCAGGGCTCGAGTGCAAAGCGAGACCACGCTCTGGGCTGCTCGTGTGCGCCCTTCAGCCCGTGAGCTCGCTTCTTCCACCCGCCGTTGTGTTCCGCTGGAAGAACACAGCACGTTTTGTTTGTCCACTTCCCGTTGCTGTATCAGGCAGAGTCTGGGCAGGAAACAGATGGAGGCTGAAAATGGAACGGAACTGAAGGAAGGAACTCTTTAGAAAGCTGTGGGCGGGTCACAAGAGCAGCGCCCTATTTTCCCCCGGGGCTGTGGCTTCTCAGGCTGCTGCAGTGCGCCTCCTGCTCGCCTCTCCTACCGCCCACGCGCAAGGGCCTCCAAAGTCCCCTGCAAGGGCACTGCTGGAGGCCAGGTTATCTTCAGACACTGCGATATCCCCAAATCTACTTTTACCTAAGAAGGTAGAGGATGACTACTTTGATCTAGAAGTGAATGCACCTCCAAGAGGAATCCACCCTGGGCCACCTCCTCCTGGACTCCCCGTGGGGCTTCCCGGCACACCAGGGTCCCCTGCAGTGGAACAAGGAGGCCTGGGTCTGGCTTCAGCTGCCTCCCTCTTCCCCCCCGCCTCCCTGCTTTGCCAACCCACAGAGGCCCTGAGGTGGGCATTGGGGTCAGGTCTGTGCCGGGCCCTGGGGCGTGCCTGGCAGGTCACTGCAGAAACAGCACTTTCTGTGGGAAGAACAAAAGTGCCCACCTTTCTCTCACTTCCTTTTTGGGGCCTGGGAGGGCTGGCCTGTGAGTGGCCGGCTGCTATTTATGGGCCTCGACTACTCTGTGTGAAACCCCAGTCCCTCCCGAGAGGAAAGAGTGGTGGAAGGAGGCACCAGGTGACGCTGTCCTTGGTCTGTGGGGCACAGTTGGCCCAGGTGCAGCGGTCACAGTGTCAGAGTGAAACCCACTCTGGAAGGTCAGGATGGTCCTGTGTGGCAGGTTTCTTAACCGATGAGCTCTGTGTTCATTGTACTTACAGGAGCTCAGTACGGAGTGGGGCTGTTTGCTAGCTGAGGGCAAACAGTTTGACAGAAGGGCAAACAGAGGCCCCGAGGGCTAAGTGCCTAGTCTGAGGTCGCACACTGAGCTTAGGACATCGACAGGACTGGCGTCAGTGTCTGGACTCTCATTCCAGTGCTCTTCCTCTCCTCAGGGGTGGCAGGGTCACCCGTTTGGAGCAGAAGTGAGATGAGTTTCAAGGGCTATTGAACACCTTCCCCACCCCTGGCCACTCCTGGGGACCTGGGGGAGGATAACGGAGATCAAGGTTAGCGGGGTGGAGAAGGGGCTGCCCAGACACGGGACTCCTCACCCTTCTGGAGTCTCCAAATCTGCATCAGGGCAAATGAGAAGAGCTCTCCCACCCGTTCCTGCTGGCCTCTGTGATCTCTATTTTTGCACTATCTGGGCTGCTCTTGATTGTTAATTGTAACTTGATTTAAAAGCTGCCATGTGGCATTCCTTCCTTCATTCCCCATCTTGTCAAGCACATACAATGTGCTCTGTCCATGCAGATGGATAGCCAGGTTGTCCTCATTGACTGGGTGAGATTTGGACAAGGTTTTTAGGTGGTGTTGGGTCACCAAGAAGATATCTGGGCAAAGAGCATTCCAGGTAGAGGGAACAGCCCGTGCAAAGGCCCTGAGGCAGGAGTGAGATTGACATGCCTGAGGCCTAGCGGGAAGTCCATGTCTGGAGCAGTGTGAGCAGTGGGGAGCAGAGCGTGGCAGATAGCTCGAGGGCCCAGGTTCACCCAGCAGAGGCCATTACTAGCATCTGGGCTCTCAGAGCAGCTGGGGAGCTGGCAGGGGGTCCTGGGGCAGAGTAGGATTAAGCTGTGGCTTAGGTGTTAATGGGCCATGCGTGGGTGGGATCACCTGCGGAGGGGCAGGAGCAGAGGAGGTGTGGGGGAGAGGCCGGCTGGTCGTGGTCAGCAGTAAGGTGGCTCGACTGGGTGGGGACAGATAGGTGGTGAGAAGTGTCACCGAAGAATCATTTTTAAGATGATGCCTATACAATTTGCTCTCAGATTGGATGGGGGTGGGGTGTGGAAGAAAAGGGGGAGTCTCTTCCACGGTCCCCATGTGCAGAGCAGGGAGCCGGGCTGATGGGTTCCAATTTCTACTCAGCTAGCGACCGTCTGTGCAAGTCTGCTCGGCGCGGGAGCCAGCCTGTCTCTGAGTGCCTGCTGGCACCCCTGGGGCCCCCGAGCACACATGTCCCGGGTCTAGCTCAGTACCTGGCACACCATGTGGTCCTGAGAATACCAGAAGTCACAGTTCCCTGTGACCTGAGGCAGGTCTCTTCTCATCTCCAGATCTGTCTTCTGCTTTGTAACAGCACGCAGCCACTGGGCAATCTGAACTGAGCTTCTACTGTCTTCCAGACATCAGGGACACATCAGTGGGCTGACAAAATCCCACCCCAGGCTGCATTCCCCTCAGGGAGACAGACGATGGCAGGCAAGCCGCTAAAGCATGCAGTTGTCGAAAGCTGCAAAGGACTCTTGGGAGCTGAGGGTGGAGGGGCCGAGGGTGGAGGGGCTAGCCCAGGCAGCGGCTGGGACAGCGGAACCCAGGGCCAGGCAGGGCCGGGCTGTCCTGATCCCAGAGGTGGTTATGTCTGGGAGCAAAAATCCAGGCTTAGCCTCCTGGAACGAGTGACCTGGTGCCTTTTGCCCTCTCCACGCCTTCACGCTGGGCGGTGGGGGTGCCTTCCTGCTGATTAGAGAGGTGTGTCACTCAGGGTCTCAGCTTTCATCGCAGTCAGTCCTCACAACAGCCCTGTAAGTGAGAACCACCACCATCCCAATTTTCAGATAAGGACACGGGACTCGCAGAAGTCACGTGGTTTGCCCAGAGTGCTGTGGCTACTAAGCGGTTGAGTGGGATTTGAACCCAGGTCTTCCTGAGACCGCTTAAGCTGGCGTTAGAATGCTCAGGCACAGATGGAGGGAGGGTGAGGTGATACAAGCACTTTGAAAAGTGGTGACATGATTTGGCAATATTCACTAAAGCTAAAGATTTGCCTCCCATAAGCTAGCAATTTTTTCATTCCTGGGTGTGTGCCCAACACAGATGTGTCCGTATTTTCACTGAAGTACATATAAAAGAATGTTCATAGCAGCCCTATATTTAACAGCACCAAACTAGGAACTTCCCAAGTGTCCATCAACAGGAGAATGGATAAAAGAACTGTGGTCTATTCATAGAACAGAAAACTACACAGTAATGAAAATGAATGAATCAGGGCTATACACACACACGAATGAATCTCACAAGCATAATGTCAAGCGAAAGAAGCTGGACGCACATGTGTAGGTATTGGGTGCGTTTATGTGATGCTCATGGTCAGGCAAAACCTAGGTTTTGCCTATCTGCAGTGACAGAGGTTCCCTGCCAGGCGGGGCAGTGAATCGGGCTTTCTGTGGGGCTGGAGACATGCGCACTCACCCTGCACTGTCCGTGGGGGCTGGCCTCAGGACCTCCTGTGGAAGCCAAGATTCATGGATGCTCATGGCCCAGATGTAAAATGGTGAAGTGTTTGCATGTTACCTATACACACACTTCCGTATACTCTCTATACAGATCATCTGGAGATGCTCAGTCGCTTGCCGAATAACGACCTTTCGATCAGTGACGGACTGCGTGTGTGGCGGTGGTCCACAAAATTGGAATGGAGCTGCCTTATACAGGTGTACCATTTCTTATCTTTTATACCGTATTTTTTGCTGTACCTTCTCTGTGTTTAGATCTGTTCAGATACACCAACACCACTGTGTCAGAGTAGCCTACAGTATTCAGCACGGTGACGTGCAGGACAGGCGTGCAGCCCAGGAGCAGGGGCTGTACTGCCCGGTGTGCACGTATACCCTGTGACGTTTGCACAACAAATCACCAAACACTGCGTTTCTCAGAACGTATCCCATCATTAATCAGCTCATGACTGCAATATCTAGTACAAAGTAAATGCTAGGTAAATAGTTCTTATACCATACTATTTAGGGAATGGTACCAAGAAAAAAGTCTGATGTGTTCTGTTCAGACACAATTTTTTCAAATATTTTCAATCCCGGTTGAATCCACGGATGTGGATGTGGAGCCCACGGATACAGAGGGCGGCCTGTATTTCCGTCCAAGTGGTAGTTGCATGGGGACCCTCACGGGGAGACACCCTGGAGCTGTCTACCCCAGGTGTGTGCGCTGCGCTCCGTTTCCGTTCACGTTCGACAAGAGACAAAGCCACCTGTGCTCCTCCCCGCTCTATCACGTGGTCCCAGTAGGCCCAGGGCTTCACACAGGTGGCAGGAAAATGAATCCCAGGCCCTAGGCCAGTTGCTGACACTTTGAAGACACTCCCAGCACTCACCCTGGGGAGGGCCGCACCCGTGGTGATCTGGGTCACAGGCTGCAGACACAGGTGGGAGGGAGGGGGAAGGGAGTCCAATGCTAACAGCAGCTGGAACTTTCCAGAAAGCCCATCATGGGGTGCAGAACCAGCCTGATGCCACTTTACTGGTTCCCCCATCCTTTAGCAGTATTTAGTGGGTGTGTTTTTTCCCTGTCCCTGGTCGAAGACTTGGGCAGCCTTGGATCTTCTGGGTGCTTTCTGAGCATGAGAATCCCCTGGAACCGACACCTAGGAGACAGTCTCCAGCCCCAGGCGGTAGGCACAGTTTGGGACCCGACTTGGGGTGACCCACTCCCTTCCCCAACCTCAGCCTCTTACTCTCGGAAACCAAAAGGGGGACACTGGGATCTTCGATCCTCTGCTGTCCCCTTGCCCCCTGCCCCCACCTTGCCTGGTCTGGGGCTGCCTAGAGTGGGGTGTCATGGAGAGGGAGGTGAGAGGCCTCCACCCGCCCTGGGCCAGCAGACCCGGTGATGCTGAAATAAGACCAATGTCGCGTAGGGCCGAGGCAGCGCTGGGTGCTGTGCGAAGCAGTGCTTGTGGCAGCCCTGAGAAGCAGGTGCTATCGGTGACCCCATTTTACAGAGAAGATAACTGAGGCCCAGAGAGGGGTTACTTGCTAGTGAGGAGCAGAGAGTGAACCCAAATGCCCCAGGCTCTCCCTGCTGAGGGCTCTGTGGCCCTGGCAGCCCACACAGCAGTTCTCAAAGTGCGCTCTGGGGGTCTCAGTGGGAACCTGAGGCCTTCCCAGGGATCCTCTCGGTCCTCCCTCACCAACCTCAGTGAGGCGGATTCTCTTCAACACTTTCACCAGGCAATGGGTTCCCAGGGGACTGGCTGCAGTCGCAGATGTCAGGGTCTAGTTGCCTTGTCATAAGCCAGACGTAAAAGAAGTTTGCAAAAATGTAAAACAGTGCTATTCTTCTCACTCGTTTTCTTTCAATACATAATTTTTCATAATATGTTCTACTTGGAACAAGTCAGGAGTTTAGTATTACCTTGAATAAGTGAATAAATCTGTCTTTAAACTCTCAGTTTTGATTTCTAATGTGGTTGCTGCTGACGGCTGGGGCTCCAAAGCAGCGAGCAGCCCTCCATGGTCGTTGCAGTGCTTGGGACTGAGTGGGGTCGCTGGACTGCGGCTGCCCCTGCCCAGCGTGGGGGACGTGGGGAGGAGGCCCCTCGCTGGGCAGTGGTGAGATTCTCCCCCGAGAGTCCCGGGGAGCCCTCTCTGGGGAGCAGGGGAGAGGCCAGGCTCCTCTGCCACCCTCGAGGAGACATGGGGGGGCCACCACACCTGGCCTAGCTTCCTGCCAGTGTCCCCTGCTGCTGGCTCCTTGGTAACTGTGCACAGCAGGGCTCTGAAACCTTTCCTGGGTGTGCCTCTGCTTTTCCTCAAGACAGTCCAGGTGGTGAAAAACAAGGAAGATGAAAAAATTGTCCTAGGTCAGAGGAGACTAAGGAGACGTGACCTATATTCAGAGGGCAGGTCCTGGGCGGGATCCTGGAGTAGGTAAGGGAGATTAGGCAAAAAGGGGCGACATCTCAATAATCAGTAGTCATTACTATTTAATTACTGAGTTAATAACTTTGGCTAATAGTTACCCTTGGCCAGATATGGTGGCTCATGACTGTAATCCATTCTGGGAGGCTGAGGTGGGAGGATCACTTGAGGTCAGGAGTTTACGACCAGCCTGAGCAAGAGCGAGACCCCATCTCTACAAAAATAGAAAAACTAGCCGGGTGTGGTGGCGCTCACCTGTAGTCCCAGCTACTCAGGAGGCTGAGGCAGGAGGATGGCTTGAGGTCAGGAGTTTGAGGTTGCTGTGAGCTATGATGACACCACTGCACTCTAGCCTGGGCCACAGAGTGACAATCTGTTTCAAAAAAAAAAGAAAAAGAAAAGTTAACTTTGTTATTTAGTTAGTAGCATTGCACCAATGTTAAATTTCTTACTTTTGACAAATGTGCCATGGTTAGGAAAAGTGTTACTATTAAGGAGAGCTGGCTGGAGGGTTATGAGAACTCTCTATAGTATCTTTTCAATTGTGCTGTAAATCTAAAACCATCCCAAATTAAAAGTTCATGTAAAACATGGAAGCGGCTACCATTCCATGTGTGTAAAGTACAGAGACAGGCCCACATGCCAAGGTGGGGACAGTGTTCACCCCTGCAGGGGTATGGCCAGGGTGGGGCATGTTCTCCTTCAGGATCTGGGGGCCAGAGTATCCCATCTGCGAAGGGCCTTTGAGCTGTGCACTTATAACAGATGCAAGTCATGTCTTAATGAATTTTCAAAATTTTATAATAATTAACAAAAAACTGGGTAGGCAAGCAGGTGTTTGGGCTATGGGGCCTCGGACGCTTACCCAGGTGAGCCCTGGCTGGAGCCGCCCGTGCGCCCAGGGAACAAAGGAGTCCAGACCCTGGCACCAGGCCAGGGAGCGAGTAGGGGACCCGGCCAGGGAGCGGGTGGGGGACCCGCAGTTTCCAGTGAGGTCAAGGAGGAGTCACTGTGAAGGGACTGTTCGGGCAAAGAGCTGCAGAGGGCAGGGGACTGGGATGGACACTGGTGAAGAACATTCCAGGCAGAGAATGCTGAGGCCCTGAGGGGGAGTGTGCCTGGCAGGTCTTGGGAACAGCAAAGATGCCCAAAGAATGGGGACAGGAGATGGGTGGGAGGAGGCCAAGGCCATGTGGGGTTTGGGTGCTCTGCCCTGAGTGCGGCGGGAGGGTTTGGGGGGCCCGTGCTGGGTTGACAGGATGCGCCCCTCCAGCCGCATGCTGAGGGTGGTGCGGATCCAGGCGGGTTAGAATTCAATTGCAACGACCAGGGGAGATGAGAGTGGTTGAAGCAGATGTGCAGGTGTTGGGCAGTGGTCAGGTGACTCTGGGCATGTTCTGAAGGTATAGCCAACAGGGTTTGATGGTGGGTGGAAGGGAGGGACACAGAGAAAGAGAAAGAGAGAAGGGGTTGGGGGCCTGTCTCAGTCCATTTTGTGCTGCTCTAACAGAATTCCTGAGATTGGGTAATTTATGTAGGTTATTAAATATGAAATGTCCAATTGCCTTAAGTACTAAGTTTGACAGTTGCTATCTCTGACATTTCACTTTGACACTTCTTGTTTTATGTTTGTGAAGGTACATCCTCAGTCTTTCAAATGCATGATTTGGCTTGTGATTATCTTTCACATTTTTTAGAGCAATTTTTGTGAAACCATGGATAAGTCAAAAATTCGTGTTATTTTTGAATATGAGTTCCGTCGTGGAATAAATGCAGTGCAGACAGCTCGAAATATCAACAAAGTGTTCTGGAAGGACGTGGCTGATGAACACATAGCACGGTGATGGTTTGAGAAGTTCCATTATGGTGACTTTAGTCTTGAAAATGAGCCACAGGGGTGACCTGAGACCAAAGTGGATAATGATGAGCTGAAAGCTGTAGTGGAAGTGAATCCATCTCAAGCTACGTGTGAATTAGCAGCAAGGTTTGACGTCACTATTCCAACAATATTGGACCATTGGAAACAAATGGGCAAGGTGAAAAAGCTGGGTAGATGGTTCTGCATGAATTAAACGAGCGTCAGAAGATGCTCCTGGCCTTGGGCAGGGAGGCAGGTTTTAATTCCCAAAATCTTCCTTTTGACAATCACAAGCATTTAGCACAATGGCTGGATAAAGATGAAGTGCTGAAACATGGTCCAAAACCAAATATTCATTAAAAAAAAAAGCTACTGGTGTCTGTTTGGTGTTCCAGCACTGTTGTTATCCACTACAGCTTCATGAAACCTAGTCAGTCAATGACAGCGGATGTCTCCTGCAGCCGATTGGATGAAATGACAAGGATGCTTGCGATTCAGCAGCAAAGATTGGTCAATAAAGTCAGGCCGGTCCTCTTGCAAGACAACGCTCCACCACGTGTCACACAAACAACGCTGCTCAAACTACAGCAGCTGGACTTGGAAACTCTCTGTCATCCACTGTATTCACCAGACCTTGCATCAACTGACTACCACTTCTTCCAGGCTTCGGACCACTTCTTGCAGGGGAAAATACTCAATTCTCAACAAGCTGTGGAAAACGCCTCTCGTGATTTCACTGCCATTCACTCTCTAGCCTTCTTTACTGGCAGCATAAGCAAGTTAAGATGGCAAAACTGTGTTGATAATTTAGGCGCATACTTTGATTAATCGTACTGCTTCTTGTTTGAGATATAATAAACTACACTTTGATTTGAAATTGGACATTTCATATTTAACGACCTAATATAAAAAAACAGAAATTCACTTCTTGTGGTTCTGGAGAAAGGCAAGTCCACGATCAAGGCGCTGGCACTTGGTGTGGGCCTCCTCGCTGGGTCCTCACGCGGCGGGAGAGCATGAGCGGGGCGCCCACTCCCGAAAGCCCTTCTTCAGCAGCATTAATCCACTCGTGCGGTGGAGCCCTCATGACCTACACACCTCCCAACGCCGCTGCCTTGGGGAGAAGGCTTCCAACACGTGAATTTCGGGGGACACATTCAGCCCACAGCAGAGCCTGGGCAACCAGAAGGACGGAGCCACCAGCTACTGACAGCAGGATGCCTGAGGCATGGCAGGTCCTGGGGGTGAGGTCAGAGGCTAACTTTGGTGATGCCGTGTTAAGTCTGAGGAGCCCGCTAGGAACCCAAGAGGAGACACGGAGCAGGCCATTAGCACCCGACTCCAGACAGAGGCCGGGCTGCGGATAGGAATTTGGGTGCTGTCGCTGAACGTTGGCCAGGTGTGTTAGTCAGGGTGCTCCTGACTAACAGAGAAACAGAACCAATAGGGCGTGTGTGTGTGTGTGTGTGTGTGTGTGTGTGTGTGTGTGTGTGAGAGAGAGAGAGACAGAGAGACAGAGACAGACTGTCAGAGATCCTGGTATGATGCCCGGGAACACCCCCAGTTTCCTTCGGGTCCCTCCTGGGCTTGTCAGGGTCTCAGTGCGCGTGCCAGGTGCTCTGAAGCCCAGCAGAGGCCTCATATGACACAGCCCCACAGCAAGGACCGAGCGGAGTCCTTCAGAGCACAGCACCGTGAGTTACACAGAAAAGTCGACTGGACCTTGTCCTACCTCCTCCTGTCTTAAATCCCCCGAGCTGACGGCCCAGGGTGAGCTCTGCCAACAGAGAGTTGAGTACTCTTGTCTTGAGTTGTTTTCCTTAGACATGGTCATTTTATCCAGCCCTAGGAAGAGTGATGTCTTGTCCTCTCAACCAGTGTGGATGCTCTGGGGCAGGCACCATGTTTTCTTCTAAAGATTTCTTCTGAAGGACAGTGACAGAGAGCTCACCCCTTAGCGGAGGCAGCTTCTGGACGGTGCAGGCAGAAGCAGCTCTTCCTTAGGTTGAGCTGACCTCAGTCTTTGTCAGCCATGGAGTCGACACAGGATGACCCCACAGGACAGGATGGCCCATAGGGTGTGGGGACTGCCACCGAGCCTGCTCCTCTCCACAGGGTGCACCGTCTTGCTCTTCTTGTGGGATGGGCTCCAGGCTCTGATCACATCCCGCAGGGCCTGGCACGGCCCCCTGGGGGTGCCGCAGAGCTGCCTGCAGGCCAGGGTGGAAACGCCAGGGAACGCACTTGCGCCGGCAGCAGCCTTCAACCAGCGGGACTGCTGGGACGGGGCGTATACATGCCCCAGCCCTTGGCCCTTGGTGTGAGCTTTCCACCCCTTCCCGGTTTCCCTGCAGGCCTGAGCCCCCACTGCCCGCTGTGGCAGCTGGCGCAGCAACACCCCCTTCCCCGGCCACTTGCCCTTCCCATGTCACCTCCCCAGCCCCCACCTGCAATCCCTATTTCAGTGCCGGCTTGCGGGGCCCAGACCAAAGCAGCCCTCACCGCACTTCCCTCCAGCACTGAGACAGACGCTGAGCAAGTCACAGTACACGAACATGTGGTTCTGAATTGTGGTAAGGGATGCGGAGGGAAGAACAGGTCCAGTTGTCCCTTAGTATCTGGGGGCTGCTTCCAGGACCTTCTGCACGTGCGAAAATCGGAGGATGCTCCAGTGCTGGTATGAAATGGCATAGTGCTGTCACATAACCCACGCACACCCTCCCGAGTCCTTCAGATCATCTCTAGATCACTTACAATACTCAACACGGCGCGAATGCTGTGTGAGTAGTTGTTATACTGTATTGTTCTGGCAATAATGACAGGAAAAAGTTTGTACATGTTTACTACGGAAACAATTTTTTTATGAATATTTTTAATCCATGGTTGATTGGATCTGTGGCTGCAGAAGCCAGGGACATGGAGGGCCAACTGCACTGCACGGGAGAGGCCAGGCCGAGAGGAGTGTGAGCGCCTGTCCTGAACGTGTGGGGCGAGGGCAGGCCTACTTTAGAATGCAAGGTCAGGAAAGGCCACTCAGAGGAAGTGACATTTACAGAGACCTGGAGGATGAGGTATAGGAAATAAGGTTCTAGACAAAATGAGGAGCATGTCCAAGGTCCTGGGGCATGGTGTGGTGAGCAAGCGGAGAGTGGCATGGCAGGAAGCTGGGGGCTAGGCAGTGTCTAAATCATCGCCTGCCTAGTGGGCAGGACAAGAAGTTTTTACTTTGTTCTGAAGATAATGGGGGCTTCCAGCAATGATGGGGTAGATTATTTCAGACCATTCCTTCTGCTGAGAACACTAGAAAAACTGGACAAAATTAAAAATTGAAGAACCACATCTGTTTGCAGGTATCAGAGAACTATCAAGGTAGTGAACAATTAGAGAAATAATGGAGCCAAGACATGGAAGAGGATATGTTACTGAAAGTTCACCACTTATCCCCAAGGCCACATCAGAAGAAGGAGGACAAGTGGTTTAAGGAAAAGGAAAAACAAATTTATTAATTTGTCAGCAAAGGAGGAGGATGGCAGACTCTTGTCTTAAAGTACCACTGTCTTCTCTACAAGCAGAAATACAGAGCTCTTAAAGGGAGTTTTCCACTTTGGGCTATTGCTGTTGAGCTGTGGTGTCTCCGGTAAAGACAATCTCCTGTGACCTGCCTGACGATTCCGTTGAGCCATCTCCCGTGGAACAAAGGACACTTCCCACCCCTCTGACCACTGGCCTTGAGCAGGGAGGCAGGTTTGAATTCCCAAAAAGAGTGGGGGTTGGTTAAAGAGACAGCTCATAAGACATTTTATCCCTTTTCAGGCCGTTCCCTCTGTGCCAGAGAGACATCCCAAGATAGTGGCAGTGGACGCCACCTTTCCCCTCGAGGTGGCTGCTGACTTGAGAGCAGCATCTGAGAGGCTGACAATCTGAGCAGAGCTGTCTCGAGACTCAGGAGCTTGGGAGTCTAAACCAACAAAACTTGGTTTAGAATGTGCTGAAAAGGAGAAGCCCATTAGGTTAGGATCCTTAAAAGCTACATCTGCGGAATAAAGGTGAACAAGAAATGGACCAGCCCTCACAGGGACTGAATCTCAACTTCAAGCCTTCTCAATTTCTCATCGGCATAAGAGGATCTGGGTCTGCTAGTCTTCCCAGCCCAGCTGCCTGCCAGAAGCAAAAGTAAGGAGCAAGGTGACCTCAGAAATCAGGGGGAAAAAACATTAACAAATAATAAAAATAGACCTAAGGGGATCCAGGTAATGGAGTTATCAGATCTAGATTTTGAAATAGCTATGATTAAATTTTCAGTGAATTAAAAGACAAGATGGAAAAGTTTGGCAGTGAATGAGAATCTATAAAAGGGAATCGCAAAATGAAATATACTGTTACCATATGTTAACGGAAAAGAAGCCAAACTCTGTAAAATAACTTTAAAGAGATTTATTCTGAGTCAAATTTGAGGACCATGACCTGGAGCCATGCCCAAGAAGCCTTGAGCAAGTAGACTCTCTGTGGCTGGGTTACAGTTTGGTTTTATACATTTCAGGGAGACAGGGGTTACAAGTAAAGTCATAAATCAATACATGGGAGGCATACACTGATTTGGCCCAAAAAGCTGGGCCATCTCCAAGTGGGGCTTACAGATTGTAGGTGGGTTTACAGGTTATGGGTGGGTTTAAAGATTCTTTGACTTGCAATTGGTTAAAGACATGAAGCTTTGTCTAAAGGCTTGCAAGCCACCAGACATAGATTTGTTGTGTAAATTGAGGACCTGCAGGTGTGTCTTACATACTCTTAGGCCTGATAATGGGTTACAAAGGATGTGCCCAAGAAGGGAGGGGGCATGATGAGGCGTGTCTGACCTCCCTCCTCATGGCAGGCAATTTAGTTTTAGGATATCCCCTTGGCCAAGGTGGGGGGTCCATTCAGTCAGCCAGTCGGGGTGGGGAGGACCCTTCAGATTTTATTTTAGTTCACACATATGAGCCAGCAATCACGCTCCTTGGTATTTACCCAAATGAGCTGAATGCTTGTTCCCACACAAGAACCTACACACAGATGTTTATAGCAGCTTTATTCGTAACTGCCAAAACTTGGAAGTAACCAAGTTGTCCTTCAGGTGAGTGGATAAATAAACTGCAGACAATGCCATGTTATTCGGTGCTAAAACAGAATGAGCTGTCAAGGCATGGAAAGACATGGAGGAAACTTAAATGTGTGTTACTAAGTGGACGAAGCCAGTCTGAAAAGGCTACACATTGTATGATTCTGAAGGAGCTCAGAAAATTTTACCCCAATATATGACTCTTTGGTGTAAAGAATATTTTAAATTAAAGGATCTTAGAGATTACCAGGCTCTGGGAAGGGAATTGCCCTCTATCTGCATAAACCAAAAAACAATGGTCTTCCCTTCCCCTCCCTGTTATCTTAATATATTACAGGAAAGAAGATCAAGAATGCAACCACACCTGTCCCAAATTATTTGAAAAACAATACCTGTCTCTCAGGTTAATTTACAAGTCAATCTGTTTCCCCCATCTATTCATCCTCCCTTCCAACCGGTTATGGCTCCTAAACAGAATTACCTGTACTCCTCATTCTCCCCACCCCAAGGCATATATAACGATATCTGGATCCCATGGGGATCTTGGGTAATCACTCGGATTCTCCCCGTGCTCACAGTAAATGAACCTTTCTCGTATTAATCTGCCTTAATTGTCAGTTGATCTTTCAGTGAACTTTCAGGGAAAGGGCAAGTTTCCCCTCACCCCTACAATTTCAACTATGTGACATTCTGGAAAAGGCAAAACTATAGAAACAGTAAACAGACCAGTGGTTGCCAGAAGTTAGAGAGGAGGGAAGGATGAACAGGCAGAATGCAGAGCGTTTTTAGGGCAGTGAAACTATTGTCTGATGCTGTAACAGTGGACCCGTGTCAGCATGCATTTGTCCAGACCCCAGAATGCACAGCACCAAGCGTGAACCCTAATGTAAACTATGGGCTCTGGGTGAAAATGACGTGTCGATGCAGTTCGTTGTCTGTAATGACAAATGTGCCCTCTGGAGCAGGATGTTGATAATGGGGAGGCTGCACTGGGGTAGGGGGCATGAGGGAATTCTCTACCTTCCACTCCATACTGCTATGGACCTAAAGCTGCTCTACAAATAAAGTCTGTTATTCAAAAAAAAAAGGAAAATAAAGAAAAATTCTGGAAGAAAATAAACTAAAAATGGGAGCAAGAAAAAAAGTGGAAATTGTGGACCTGAAAAATTCTGTAACATAAATTAATAACTCAAATGACAGCTGGGTGCGGTGGCTCATGCCTATAATCCCAGCACTTTGAGAGGCCAAGGCAGAAGGATCACTTGAGGCCAGAAGTTCGAGATCAGTCTGGGCAACATAGTGAGACTTCATCTCCACAAAAAATTTTTAAAAATTGACTGGGTGTGGCGGTGCATGTGTCTGTAGTCCCAACTGCTTGGGAGGCTGAGGCAGGAGGATCACTTGAGCCCAGGAGTTGGAGGCTGCAATGACCTATGATCATGCCACTGCACTCCAGCCTGGGCAACATAGTAATGCCCTGCTCTAAACAAAACAAAACAAAAACACAACAACAACAAACTCAAAAGATAAGTTTAAGAACTGATTAGATACAGCTGAAGTGAGGTCGAAGGCGTGATGTAAGGAACTGAACAATAGGTCAGAAGAAAATATCCAGACGGACTGGGTGAGGAAAGAAAGGAGCCAGGGATCATCCCCGGATTTCTGGTTTGAGTAGTTCAGTACACTAAACGGTGGTGTCATTTACTGAAATCAGAAAGACTGGGGAAGGAAGTGGCTTTGGGCATGTGAAGTAGGTGACTCTCTCTAAGCCACGTTCTGCTCATCTCTAGAGCAGGACCAGATGTGCACCCTTCATAGCTTTATCAGGACGGTTGGCTATTAAGTATTCGCTATTAAGTATGAAATGTCCAATTTCCTTAAGTATTAAGTTTAACAGTTAATATCTGTGACATTTCATTTTGACACTTCTTATTTTATTTTTATGGTGAAGGTACATCCTCATTCTTTCAAAGGCACATTTTGATTTGTGATTATCTTTCCAATTTTTTTAGAACAACTTTTGTACAACCATACATAAGTCAAAAATTGATATTATTTTCAAATATGAGTTCCATTGTAAAACCAACACAACACAGCTCAAAATATCAACAAACTGGAAAGGATGTGACTAATGAACACACAGTAAGTACATCGATAGTTTAAAAAGTTCTGTTCTGGTCATTTTAATCTTAAAAATGAGCCACGGGGACAACCTGAGACCGAGGTGGATATTGATAAACGAAAAGCTATAGTGGAAGCGAGTCCATCTCAACCTATGCATAAATTAGCAGCAAGGCTCGACGTACTATTCCAACAATACTGGACCATTTGAAACAAACCAACAAGGTAAAGAGGCTAGAGAGACGGTTCCACACGAGTTAAACAAACGTCAAAAGAAAAATCGCCTCGAAGTTTGCCTTTCTTTACTGTCATGACATAAAGGTCAACCATTTCTACTCCATATTGTTACATGTGATAACAAATAGATTCTTTTTGACAATTGTAAGCATTCAGCACAATAACTGGATAAAGATATAGAGTGAAATACAGTCCAAAACCAAATATTCATCACAAAAAGCTAATGATGTGCATTTGGTGGTCCAGCTTCATGAAACCTGATCAGTCAGTGACAGCGGATGTCTACTGCAACCAATTGGATGAAATGATGAGGATGCTTGTGATTAAGCAGCCGAGATTGGTCAATAGAGACAGGCCGATCCTCTTGCAAGATGACACTCAAACACATGTCGCACAAACAACGCTGCTCAAACTACAGAACCTGGACTTGGAAACTCTGTGTTATCCACCATATTCACCAGACCTTGCACCAACTGACTATCACTTCTTCCAGGCTTTGGACCACTTCTTGCAGGGGAAAATACTCAATTCTCAACAAGCTGTGGAAAACGCCTTTTGTGATTTCATCGCCACTCACTCTCCAGGCTTCTTCGCTGCTGGCATGAACAAGCTACTGTTAGATGAAAAGACTGTGTCAATAGTTTAGGCGCATACTTTGATGAATTGTACTGCTTCTTGTTTGAGATATAATAAACTACACTTTTGATTCAAAATCGGACATTTCTTATTTAATGACCTAATATTACAGACATCCAACTCAAGATGTCATGTCAGTGGTTAACCAACAGTTAACCAACAGGAGGTTCACAGTGACCGTCCTCCCTGAAGGCATTTTTCTATGAGACAGGCTGCACCAGAAATGGCTGTGTTTTTGCCAAGCAGGGCACTGACCTGACCAATCCAACTCAGTTCCCACGTTTCTGGAGGGCCTTGTCTGTGCCAGGCACTGGGAGAGCCCAAGCCATTTTTCAACCCTTCCTTCACTCAGCACGCGGTTCCCCCTTGCTTCCCCCGCCCAGGCAGCCCTTCCCTGCTATGGCCCCACCCAGGTCACCCCCCAGCACTCCAGGGCCTGCCCTGCTCTGTCCCTGAGCGCAGCAGTGTCTGCCGGTCTGTCTGCTGTCTGCGTCTTTGCGTACTTCCTTGCCGTCTCTTCCCCACCCAGTCCCTGGCGCCCTGTGGGCTGTGAGCTCCACCAGGGCAAGAGCTCTGACCTAAGCCTGCTGTATCCCCAGCACCCCTGCACACCACAGGTGCTCAATTAATGCTTGTGGACTGAGTGGATGACTCTGTTTCTGGGCCTGACTGTTCCCTCTGAAGGGTCGGGGGTCCCTGGGCAGAAGAACAGCAGGATCAGCAGGAACTTGGGCTCATAGCTGGGGCCTAATGAAGTGGGTGCCGGGCCCTGGTCCAGCGCCTGCCCAGGAAGAGCTCAGGCTCTGCAGTCAGGGTCTGGGGGAGCACATCTCAGCTCCCCCGCGTCCCAGGCCATCGCAGAATGCCCTGTCTCTCTGAGCCTCACTCCCTTACCTGTAAAAAGGGGGTCATGGCAGCATCTGCCTTATTCTGAGGATAGAGTGATTTAAAATCAAGCTCCTGCCTGGCACATAGTAGGTGTGCAGCTAACTGTGCCGGGTATTGTTAGCCTAACGCCCACCGCCTACACAGCGCATCATCACCATCGCCTTGACCACGTGCCCCTGCCGCGTCTCCAGCTGCAGCTCCTCACCCCTGGGAAGTGAATGTTGCCAGCGGCCTCAGCACGCACTCAGCCCTGGCCCTTCTTTCTCTCATTCTTGCACCCGTTGTCTGGTGGGTGCCTGTCACATGCCAGGTGCAGCTCCAGGTGCCAGGGCATGGTGACGTGAGGATAAGGGGCCCGGCCTCCTGGAGCTGACATCCTGGCTGGGGAGGCAGACAGCCCAGCAGCAAGCACATGAGCATGCCAGCTCCGCCCGAGCAGAGGTCAGTGCTCAGGGGGAAATAAACCAAATCGAAGAGGTCGGGGGTGGCTGGGGTGGGGACCCTGGTCAGAGCAGCCAGGAAGGCCTCTCTGAGGAGGCGACGTTGGAACTGGGACTCAGTCATGCGGAGAGCCAGCGCTGAGCGGTGCGGGCGGGTGCTGCAGGGCCACAGGCCCTAGGGGGACGGCCTGGCTTGTCCCAGGAGGCGCAGCGAGCTGGCAGAGGTGGGGAAGGAGAGCAGGAAGGTGGGGCCAGGTGGGGCAGGGCAGGGACGTGGGGCAGGAGAGGTCTTCCAGACTCCGCTCTGGGCCTTCATTCATCTCCCTGGGGACATCTGTGAGTCGCTGGGCTGTGGACCGGGAGAGCTCGCTGAGTCACTACGGCTGCATGGCGGGGCCCGGCCCGTCTTCTCACGAAGGACCCGGTTCATCGATCCTCCTTGCTCAAACGGGTCCCCTCCACCCAGCAGAAACCAAAGGAATTAAAAGCTCGGTTGTTTTGTTCGTTTGTTTTTAATTTCCAACCTTTTTAACCATTCAACAAACGTGTGAAATGTACATTGTGAGCCAAATACCTTGCTGGGCTCGGGACAAGTGAGACACGTGGGTGCCCTGGAGGTTTCAGCGCCTCCGTTCTCCCACTTCTTACATGGACAGGCTGGCCTGGGAGCCCAGGTTCATCCACCTGTGAGACACCTCTCTTCTAGAGTTCTGACGAGGATGGAGAAGTCCGTAAATATCTCTGCCCAATACCATGTGTACACGGAGAACTTTAACAAGAGAGAAAGATTCTTCTTTTCCCAACTTAAGATCTAAAAGTTTCTTGAATGTTCAGTCCTGTAGCTCCATTCCCCACCCAAATCACCCACCCTGGCTACAACCAACCCAGAAACTATAAGCAATTAAGAGATCACCAGCGCTCCTTTCTTTCCTGGGCTGCAGTGAGAAACACAGTTGTCGCTCGGCATCCACAGGGCGTTGGTTCCAGGACCCCTGCAGATACCAAGATCTGCAGATGCTTAAGTCCCTTAATAAGATTATATGGTGTTACATGTACCTATTTACATCCTCCTGTATATTTCACATCATCTCTAGACTACTTATAATACCTACTACAATGTAATGCTGTGTAAATAGTTGCTATACTGTATTGTTCTTATTGTACTATCTTTTACTGTTATTTTTTATTGTTTTTTTTCAAATATTTTCTCCCTGTGGTTGGTTGCATCTGCAGCTTCAGAACCGCAGATATGGAAGCCAACTGTACTTTAAACTGCCTTCTCATTTGTGTCCTGACCCAGAAACCTGGGCCAGTGGGCTGGGAGCTACTTGCACAGCTGCACTTTTTGGTTAACAAACAACTTCTCTGCTCATGGGGCCAGGGACAAGGTGGGTCACAAAAAACAGAACCTGTCTTCTTTCAGTGAGAAACCATCTTTTACGCTCTCTGGGAACTAGCTAGGCATCTGGGAGGGGTATGGAGAAGCAATACTGTCCAGAGGGAAGGGCGTGGGCTCTGGAGGCAGATCACTTGCCAGCTCTACAACCTTAGGCAAGCCACTGTACCTCTCTGACCCTCGGTCTTCTCTTCAGCAGCATGGGAATACTAATAAATGAATTCTTGAGAGGATTAAATAAGACAGGTAAAGTGCCTGGCACACAGTAAGCCAGTAATAGGTGGCAAGCATTATTATTTATACAAATGTAAGGACATTGTAAATTAAGAATAATTACATTCCTTCCATGATAGCCACCTGATGGTGAGCATGTTTACTGGCTTGGAGTGGGCTCTCTAGAGGAGAGACCAAGCATTCACAAGCAGCTCAGATCCACTGAGCGGTGCATCCCTGTCCCCACCAGTGGCTGACTAATGTCTGTGCACAGTCTGGAGAATAGTTGGGAAATGTGAATTAAAGCAACAAGACACCATTTCTCGCCTATCAGTTTGGCACAAAATGAACAGTGTGATACTCTCCCATGCAGATGAAGATATGGAGACGGGACAGCCACATGTCGCCAGTGGGAGTGAATGTTAGTGTGGTCATTTGGGCAACACCCAGCGATACCGGGAAGGTGCAGTTCCCACACACAATTCGGCTATCCCATTGGAGAGCACCCTCCTCGGAGAGACTCTCGTGAACTCGCATGGATTAATATGAGCTCATCGCAACCGTACTGGGCAAGAAAAGGAAGATACATAGTGATATATACAGAATACTATTTGTGGAAAAAGTTTAAAAATAACTCACGCAAAATAATGCCATTTACTGATTGTACATAGCTAAACACATACTGTACTTACAAAAGTATAAAAATGTAACAGAGGGAACATCCTGAAAAAAGGATAAAATGTTTTACAAGTTGTCTCTTTAAAACCCCTCCACTCTTTGGGAATGAAAACCTGTCTCCCTGCCCAAGGTCAGTAATCAGAGGGGTAGGGGCGTCCTCTGTTCTTTGTACCACAGGAGATGAATCAATGGAGTTGTGTTCACTGGAGATGCTACAGTTAAACAACAACAGCTCAAAGCTGAATACCCCTTTAAACGCTCTGTATTTCCACTTGTAAAGGGGACGGTGGTTCGTTAAGACGAGAGTCTGCCATCCTCCTCATTTGCTGGCAAATTAATAAACTTCTGTTTCCTTCTCCTTAAACCACTTGTCCTCAATCTTCGTACTGGACTTTCGGTAACAAAAATGAGCAACATTTATGCTGCCGGTTCCTTCTGGTGAGGGGAGGAAGCGGGTGGAGGAGGTTTCAGAGATTTCACTGTCATGTTTTCTTTCTTAAAAGAAAAACTTGAAGGTAAATGTGCCAACATTTTAACACACAATTCTGGATGGTGAAAATATGGGTATTTGTTCTGTTACTCATGGTTATGGTCTGTATATTGTTTTCAAAAGGGGGAAATAAAAAGAAAGTTCTCCTTACAGAAAAACACCAGCTAAATATGTAGAAGGAATGATAGGGCTAGAAAGTTGCCACCTTGCAAGTGTAATATTTATTTTAGCTAAGGACACTAAAGTGATCAACAGAAACGTCCTGTCTACTGGGGCCCAGGATGTGCACAATGTGCCGAAGCATCGTCCACAGGCGACCCTAACTGTAAAGACAGTGCACCTTCATGTGGGTGTATCTGGCGTCTCCACCATAACAAGGGATACAACTTAGCGTCACTGTGCAGGGAAAGCCAAGGTCACGCATCTCCAGGCATCTCAGAGGACGGAGCGACATGCTAAACAATACCAGGAGGAAACGGCCAGAGAGATCCAGGTAAGGGACATTCTATAACACCATGGCCAAGTCTCTTCACAAGTCAATGTCAAACAAACTGAAGAGAGGAAAAGAAGGCAAAAGAAAAGAAAAAAGAGTGAAAGGGAGGGGACTGCTCTTGATGAAAAAAGACTAAAGACCCAATGCAATGTGTGACACTCGGTCAGATTCTGCTTCAAAAGAAGCAGCCATGAAAAACTTCTTAGGATGACTGGGGACATTTACATATGGACTAGATAGCAGAAGCTCTTAACCAACTATTACTGACTTTCTTGGGTGTGAGCACAACAGCCTATGCAAGAGAATGTCCATTGTCTTAGGAAGTATCTGCTGAAGCCTTTAGGAATGAACTGTCACGATGTCTACAAATTGCTGTCGCGTCGCAGCAGGAAGGGAGAGACAGAGGTGGATGTGGCTGCACAGACACGATGCGATAAGTTGTCGGACCTAGGTAGAGAGCCCACGGGCATGCATTATACTTTACTTTTAACCTTTCTCTAAGTGCTGAGTCTTTCATAATAAAAAGTTATGAGGCAAAATTTGTTAAATAAAGAAACTGGATCTTCCCGCAAAAGGTTGGGGATTCATTCAAAACCTGCTGTTTGCTTTTCTGAGTCTTGGTAAAATAATGGTATCTAGCATTTCTGAGAGTTGATGCAAATGGAAGGAACAGCTACATTCGCAACGGACGAAATCCTGTGCGTCTGAGTCACACATGTAAATTGCGATAATGAAAACGAGGGCTTTTGCTGCATGTCTAAGAAATGTCCTCTTTTGGCTACTCTTGCTCTTGTCTCACCCCCAGAACTGTCTCAGGGAGGGTTCAATAGCGTGGCCTCAAACAGGACGGGGGGCAGGTGCAGACACGAGGGAGCTCAAAGAGACTGAAACAGCAAGAGTGGGAGCGGGTCTTTAGGGTCAAAATACCACAGGCACTCTCAGCTCGCGCAGAGTGGGACAGCCTCCCTGGGAAATACTGACCAATGTGATAACATCTCCTTTGAGCAGGCAGTGCCTCTTAGGGAACTCACCCCTTCAGTGAGACACGAGGAAGGTAAAATATGTATCCAGTGGACGGTAAAGTATTCAGAACAGAGTCCAGACACGGTAAGCACTACAGAAATTCTCCCTCTTATTATTCCTAATGAATATTTTAATAGCTCATTGAAAAAGAAAAGAACTGATTGTCAGGATTTATTAAATGAAAAAAATGGCATGCTACACAGTGTGTTTGATCTATAAGCCAGCAATCACGTGAAAAAAGGGGTGGGGAGGAATGGAGGGATGAGGGGAAGGTATCGCCGGGTGACACGCACACTCGTGGAACTGCCTGGACGGGAGGCTGTGTGAGCAAGAGCTGCTCGCGGGTGCTGCCTTCGAGCAGGGAAGCGCTGGCTGCAGGGTGTGTCCAGACAGGAGAGAAGTTGACTTTTCACTATATTCCCTTTTACACTGTTTGAATTTTTTTCTTTACCACGTGTGCATTTAAACCTTTATTATAGTTACATTGAAGAGTTAAAATATATAATTAAAGAGTTAAAACGCACACATGGTAAAGAAAAACAAACCGGCTCCAAAGCCTTGAGGTATACAAGATATCTTTACTCTGGGTTCCAAAGCTCTTCTGTCATCTTGCCCCAGGGAACTTAAAATTAGAATCCTGCATCCCCCTGGGAGACAGCTCAGAAACAGCTGGTCTCAGAATGAGGTTTAGAAGGTTCAGAATGAGGTTCAGAAACCTCTAGCACCTGTTCTGAGGCAGCCGAGTGTGGAGGGAAATCTATTTTCATAGATCATGAAATGATTCCATTTCTATGTTTCCATTTGTACAAAGTTCAGGAACAGGCAAAACGTTTCTACAGTGACAAGAGTCAGAACGGCAGCTCTCTCTGGGGTGTGGCTGCGTGTACGCCTGGGAGAGGGAGTGAGGGGCTGCAAATACCCTAAGTCTTGGTCTGGATTCTGGTTGCCTGGGTATGCACATATATAAACATTTACTGAACTTCCCATTTAAAATGCATGCATTTCACTGCATGTAAATCACACCTCTAATTAAAGAAAATAGAAAGCAAATAAAATCTGCATTTGAGAAAAAACATCAACAAGCTGAGATCGGCAATGAGACCAGCTTAGGGAACCCTACCATTCAATTCCTAGCCACCCCAGAAATCAGGCTGGATTTTCTTTGTGTTTCATTTCATGAGTAACACATGCTGGTTCTAAAATTCCACAGTATTACACATTGACCAAGACGATGTATGTGGCTTCAGAGAGCAGTTGGGTCCATTGGGTCCATTTCTGGAAGGCACAGTTTGTTGGACAGAATTGAGCTTTCTAACTGTCAGAGCTAACCCCCAGGGAGCCAGCTGCTTTGTGAGGTGGTGAGAGCCCCGGCCCTGGAGGTGTACAATCAGAAGGTGAGGAGGGGACACAGTGAGGGCATCTCGCATGACTTTGGGCTTGCCTGTTTCAATAGACAGAAAGTTCCTGGCAATGGGATCTATTTGTCACCTCTCCCTTAGAAATCTACCCTGCCAGAGCCCAGCTGTAGTTTTGTTACTTTTCATTGACAAAAGTAATGAAAATCTCCAAGTAAAAATTAAAACATTACAAATAGGGCTAAAGTCCCCTTTGACTGTCACCCCCAGTCCTGACCCCCCTTTGCCACCCGGAGGTAGCCAGTGCCATGCATATGGATCGCTTCAGACTTCTTATGCGTGGCTTCCATATATGCATGATACTGGACAGCACGGAGCAGACCGTCAGTGTGTGTGTGTGAGTCGTTGGTTGTGTTTCACTAAAAGGCCTGATACTGTAAGTATCATGTTATAAACTGCTTTTTTCCACCCGACCATCTGTCCTGACAAGCTTCCAGATCTTATTCTAACTGTGGCATAGAATCCTGGCTATGACCTATGCACCCTGTTTATTCAGACATCCTCTGTTGGATGGACGTTTACACTGTTTAACGCTTTTTATCAGCCTGATAGATGAAAATTAGCTTTTCATTGTTACACTGTATTTTTCCGATAATTGATGAGATTTGAGCATTTTCTGCTTGTCGACTATCAGCATTTCCTCTCCTGTCCTGTGCACCACCTGCTCTAACTGCTTCCGGATCGCGTCCCCTCTTTCTGCTCCACCTACCTGATCCCTATCATCTTTCAAAGGTTTCTTCCTAAACACCCACGGGATTTCTTTGGCTTTTAAATCTCTCTCACTCCAGCTTTGGCTGTTGTTGGACTTCCTATGCCCCAAGGGGTTTCAGAGGAGTTGGGAAGACATAGAAATAAAGTTGCAATCCAATGTAATAAGGCCTATAGCGTTAATCCTTGACATCATTTATTGAGAATTTACTATGTTCCAAGAACTCGCTGTAAGCGTAACCGTGTTAACTCATTTCATTCTCATAAAACCTGTGAGACAGGTAATGTTATTATACCTATTTTTCAGAAGAGGAAATGGAGGCACAGAGAAGTTAGGTAAATTGCCACCAAGGCCTCCCGCTGGTATGTGGCAGAGTCCAGACTCAAAGCCAGGCTGCCCGAGTCTGGGATCAGCCTCTCCAGCGCTTTGACGGCTGTAAGAAGGCTGAGGAAGCACAGAGAACGAGCGCCTGATTTGGGATGGGGCAGTCAGGGACGGCTTCCTGGAGGAGTTGACACCTCAGCTGAGCCTTGAGGAAGAAGCAGGAGGCGCTGACCATGCAACGAAACAGGGTAAGGGTGTCCAGGAAGCGGGAAGGGCCTGGGCGAGGCTGGGAGGCCGCAGAGCCGGCTCGAAGCAGCCTGGCCGGGGTGTGGGGGCGCGGGGGGAGCGCAGGCCCAGGGGCGGGCAAGGGCCAGACCCAGAAGGGCCGGGGCCCCCACAGTCCGTACCTCCTACCAAGGCCCGACCGGGGCCCCCAACGGCGCAGGCGCGGCCGGGAGGGGAGCGGCCCGCAGGTTGAGGGGAAAACCCAGGAACTGCAGCCCCGGCGCTAGTCAAATCTGGGCTCACTGCACGTCCTGAGCGTGCGCGGCGGGGCGGACGGGCCTCGCGGGCGGAAGCCCGCCTTGGACCACGCCGCCCCGACGCATCATTTTAAAGCTGATCCCGAGCATTCCATTGTTCTATCTGTAAGTACCTCAGGATCTATCCCTTAAAAACAAAAACCCAAAAAACTAATCATCATACCGTCGCCACTTCCGAAAAGAATAATTCCTGAACATCATGAAATCGCCGGTGTTCAGACTGTCCTGACTTACCAAGGTCTTTTCAGCTGATTTGTTCACATCGGGATCCCAGCCAGGCTGCACGGAACGTTTGGTTTTATGTTTTAGTCTAGAACAGTCCCGCCCGGCCTCTTTATTTTTTTTCCTTCTGTTTATTTGTTGAGGAAGCAAATCCTGTGGAGTTTTTATCAGGGCAGGTTTCAAAGGCTTTATGAAAGGGTTCCAGGTCCCTCCCCGTGCAGAGGGAGCCCGAGGCCCCGATTCACGGGCCTCCCCGGCTGCCCTGCCTCCCACACGGTGCACGTCTCTTCTCTGGTCCTCCTTTGCGTGCAGCAACCTTGTCCTCAGACTCATACCCGGGCAGGGGCTCAAATGCACAAAGTTTCTGAGGGAGCTGGACAAGGCAGTGACCAGAGGCCACCTTGACACAGGATGAAGTTGTCCAGGGCCCTGGGCCCATGAGTCGGGAGCCAGCCGGGATTGTGAGCTGCTGCTGCAGAGCCAGTCCTGGCGGGGAGTCAGGAGTTCCAGCTCCCACTGTTCCCAGACTCACTCTGTGACATTGGACAAGCCCCTTCTCCTCAGCTGCAAAATGAAGAAGACCATCTGTCCCACCAAATGCCCCTCAAAAACACAAAAGTGCTTTGAACCTGCCAGACCCGGTCTTGAAGAGTGCCAAACAAAGGCTCTGTGAAGGCCTGCAATTAAAGAAAAACACTTTGCCTTTCTTTAACCCAGCATTTTTCAAACCAATTTGACCACACAGGCCTTTCTTGGTGCAGCACCTGTTAGCCAGCCAAGCGTGTGAGGAAGGACAAGCTCTAAGAATCATCCCCCTCCGCTGCTCTCTGCTCTCAGGGTGCCGGGCAGGGTCTGCCATCCTTCATGTGAGCCCTGCAGCAGCTGCGGGTGTGAGCCCAGCCTGCAGACCCAGTGTGCAAGAGGAGTTCTTCCTTTCTTCCCTGTCCCCATCAGTGGAGCTGCTTTCTCAAGCTTCTATTCTGCTGCCTGGTGTCAGCCTTGGGGTTTTCCTGTCTCTCTTTGGGTCTGGATGGTGGTTCTGGGATTTTATGTGGGCCCAGATGGTGGGAGAGGAGGAGGGAGCAGAGAATGTACCCTCTGGTCAGTTATATGTCTGCCGTCTGGTCAGCTGGGTACCATCTCCCAGCAGGTCCAGTGGTTTTGGAGGCTTCCAGCTGATGAATGGGGTCTTAGAACCTCTCCAAGCCTGCCCTTGTCCCATAGAAGAGGGACACACAGTGCAGTGGGGTGGGTAGAGGCTCCTTCCCTCTCTTCTCCCCCACCCAAAGGAGGGGAGAACCGGGGGTCTCTTTTTAATTTTGTTTGATCCTTTGTTTTTAAG
Organism: Propithecus coquereli; assembly: GCF_000956105.1. Classification (NCBI taxonomy): domain Eukaryota; kingdom Metazoa; phylum Chordata; class Mammalia; order Primates; family Indriidae; genus Propithecus; species Propithecus coquereli. Next base: position 4,618,984 of record NW_012149230.1, on the reverse strand, counting down.
TTTGCTTTTGAAGAGACAGTATAACCATGTGGTTTGAAACCCAGAGAGTATAGGAAGATATATAATAGAGAACCTTCCTTCCCTCCTGCCGCCTGTGCCCAGTGCCTGCCTCCCCGAGAATAAGCAGCTTGATCGTGGTATGATTTACATGCCTTAATTCACCCATTTAAAGTGTACAATGCAGTGTTTTTAGTATAGTTATAGCACTGTGCAACCATCACCATAATCTAATTTGAGAACATTTTGATCATCCCAGAGAGAAACCTTGTCAGTCTTCACTCCTCCCCAGCCCCAGCCCTGAGCTACCACTGATCTACTCTCAGTCTCTGTGGTTTTGCGTATTTGGGACATTTTACATACATGGAATCCTACCATATATACTAGCTTCTTCCACTTAGCATAATGTTTTCAAGGGTCATCCATGTTGTAGCATGTGTGTGTACTTAATTTTTATAGCCAAATGATATTCCATTTTTATGGATATATCACATTTGGTTTATCCGTTCATCAGTTGATAGACACTTGGGCTGCTTCTACCTTTCAGCTATTATTAATAAGGCTTCTTTCGTGTACACGTTTTGGGTGGACATGTTTTCTTTTCTCTTGGACATATAGATACCTAGGAATGGAATTGCTGGGTCATACGGTAATTCCATCTTTAATATTTTAAGGAACTGCCAAACTGTTTTCCAAAGTGGCTGCACCATTTCATAATGCCATTTAATGCATGAAGGTTCCAGTTTCTCCGCATGCTCTCCAATACTTGCCATTGTCCGTCTTTCTCGTGATAGCCATCCTAGTAGGTGTGCAGTGGTATCTCAGTGGGGTTTGGGTTTGCATTTCCCTAATGACAAATGATATTGAGCATCTTTTCATGTGTCATCCATGTATCTTTTTGACATTTAGGTCTGTGATCCATTTTGAGTTAATTTTTTTTGTGTATGGTGTGAGATAGGCGTCCAAATTCATTCTTTTGTATGTGGATATCCAGTTGACCCAGCACCATTTGTTGAAAAGACTATTCTTTCTCCCCTTGAATTGTCTTGGTACTCTCCTTGAAAATGAAATGATCATAAATGGTAGACTTTATTTTTGGACTCTGAATTCTATTCTTTGATCCATGTCTGTCTTTAGGCCGGTACCACACTGTTGTGATTACTGTTGCTTTGTAGTAAGTTTTAAAGTTGGGAAGTGCAAGTCCTCCAACTATGTTTTTCTTTTTCAAGATTATTTTAGTTTTTCAGGGTTTCTTGCATTTCCATATGAATTTTAGGATCGGTTTGTGAAATTCTGCAGGAAGGGCAGCTGGAAGTTTGATTGGGATTGCACTGAATCTGTGGAACAATTTGGGGAGTATTTCCATCTCAACAATATTAAATCTTTGAATCCATGAATATGGGATGTCTTTCTATTTATTTAAATCTTCTTTAATTTCTTTCAGCAATGTTTTGTAGTTTTTAATGTATAAGTCTTGCATTTCTTTCATTAAGTTTCTTCCTGAATATTTTATTGAAAACAGTTTTAGTTTTTTACAGAATTTCTTTATGCATATACCAACACTTGCAAATATGGATTAGAACTTTCCCCCTTTTTAGGGGGAAAAAAAAAGAACCTATGAGCCATAATGTTATGTATCTTGTTTTGTTTTATTTTTGTTTCTTTCATTTACTATATCTTGGAATTCTTTCCATAGCAATATATAAAGAGCTTCCTCGTTCTTTTTTTTTTTTATAGCTGCATAATAATCTAGTGTATAAGCGTATTGTAATTTACCCAGTCAGTCCCCTACTGATGGACATTTGGGGTACTTTCCTTCTTCTGCTAGTGCAAACATTGTTGCAATTAATTTATCATTTCACACTGCATGAGTCTGATCTCTGGGTCAATGGGTAAACACATCAGTAGTTTTGACAAATGTTGCCAAATTGCCTTCCATGAGGTCATCCCTGTTTGCTCTCCTTCCATAGTGAACAAGAATGCCACTTTCCTCATGGCTTTGCCCATAGAAGGGATTATTAAACTTTTGGATTTTTAACAATCTGTGAGGGGGAAGAGTGTATCCGTGTAGCTTGAATTTGCCTGTCTCTGTGAAGGAGACAAGGATCTTTACATCGTGTCTCCCTATCTGTGATCTGCCTGTTTGAGACATTTGCTGATTTTTCTGTTGCGTAGCTGGTCTTTTTTTGTCTGTTTACCTTTTATATACGAGCTACAAATGTTTTGTTTCATTTTTCATATGCTTTGGACTTTCCTTAAGGTGTTTACTGCCATGAAGATTTTTTGTTTGCTTGTCAGTTTGTTTTGTGCATTCTATGCCATCAGTCTGTTATGAATTTTAGATTTGGGGTCATAGTTAGAAAGGCCTTTCATATTCCAAGGTTGTAAAGCAATTATCAGATGGTTTCTTCTCTATAAGTTTTTATATTTTTATTATTTTCACATTTAAATCTTTGGGGTCATATTTTTTTGATTTGAGGGAAATTATTTTCCATGCTTTTTTCTGGCCCAGTCACTCTGTGCCAAGAATCCTTTCTCCCAAGTTTTGAAAGCAGAAGCCAGGACAGGTGCTTCCCCTGCTCCCACGGGACACCCCCGATCCTCCTTGGAGGAAATGCAGGCAGGGCTGGGAGCTGCTGATAAAACTCAAATATTACCCCTCCCCAGCTGTGTGTTAACACACATGAGGACACGGCTTGCTTTTTACTCCACAAGTCTTTACTGAGGACAACTATATGCAAGGAATCCAGCCATTTATGAGCATGTTTCGAGCACCTGCTGTGTGTCTGGCATTATAGAAGGCGCTGGATTCAGAGATGAAGGGGACAGCAGAAGGTGGCAGAATGGCTGCGCCCCGCAATGTCAAGTTACCAACAAGAAATAGTGCCTGGTAGTGGGTGCCACAAATTCAGGTTCTGGGAGAGCAGTTCCCAGGCCTGGAGCACTCACTTGATGCTACTGGCATTATTAATAATTATCATTGATATTATGATTGTTTTATGTTATTATGAAATGATCATTAACCCATTATATTTCATACCATTTATATCAGAATAATAATGACCAATAGCAACAGCTGTGTCTCGGGCCAGCTGCCTCCTGTCATGTACACGCCTGTAAGAAGCTCTACAAAAGAAAGCCTAGAATCCCCCCTTCACTGCTGAGGAAAACCAAGGTTTATCACCGCCCGGGCCTTCCCAGGGTGAGTCAGCCGTGCTTTCCCGGCCACAGCCCTGCGCTCCCACACACGCTCTGTCGCTGAACTGTGGCAAAGCAGTTTTCAAAATGAGCTGACAGGTGGCAAAAATTACGATGGGTAGAAATGGCCACCCCCGTTTCACACAAGGAAGACTGAGAAAGCCGCTTGACTCGTTCTCTCTGATGAAGTTCCTCTGACTTTAGAGCCAGTGTGGGATGCGGCTCTCAGCCCTGAGTGTCTCTGAGGCTTGGTTCTGGGAGGGGGGGAGCGGGCAGGGCTAGATCTCAGAGCTGTTTTCAGCAGTTCAGAGTAGCCCCGTGAGAAATCACGTACAGCTAACAGAAATGGAAAGCTCTCACCTCCTCCCCCTTCTTTGCGATTTACAAAAGCAAGCTTGTGGGGTGAACATCTGCTCTCATGCCTGCAACCCAGGTTTCCCCATACCCCCTTTCTTCACGCTAGGACCCTCTCCTGCCCTCCCCCGCCCGACGACAGCCCTGCTCGCAGCTCCAGCCCAAGTTCGTAATCAGTGTTTGCTTGAAAGGTGGGATGGGAAATTCATCCCGCGCGTTGTCGCAGAGTCAGGGCTTTGTGGACTGATGCTGGCAAGCAGAAGCGGCCGCAGCTACTTCACCTCACGCTCGTTGTCTCATGTAAGTGGATCATACAATATTTGGCCCTGTGTGATTAGCTCATTTCACTTAGCACGATGTCTTCAAAGTTCATCCATGTTGTAGCGTGTATCAGTTCTTTGTTCATTTTAATAACTGAATTATATTCCATTGTGTACATGTAATACATTTTGTTTATGCACTCATTCATTGATGAACAGTTGGGTTGTTTCCACCTTTTGCCTGTTGTGAGTGATGCTGCTCTGAGTGTTGATGCACGAGTATCTGTTTGAATGCCTGCTTTCAGTTCTTTTGTACACATACCTAGGTGTGGAATTACGGGGTTATATAGTCATTTTATATTCAAGTTTTTGAGGAGCCGCCAAACTTTTCCACAGGGACTGCATTGTTATACATTCCCATGAGTTATGCATGAGAGTTCCAATTTCTCCACATCTCTAACACTTGTTATTTTCTAATTTTTTGATAATAGCCATCCTAATGGGTATGAAATGGTATCTTATTGTGGTTTAAATTTTCATTTCCCTAATGACTGATGATGTTGAGCATCTTTTCACATGCTTGTGGACTATTTGTGTATCTTATTTGGAGAAATGTTGATTCAAGTCTTTTGCCCACTTTTGACTTGAGTTGGTTTTGTTGTTGAGTTTTAGGCATTCTTTGCATATTCTGGATATCAATCCTTTGTTAGATATATGATTTGCAAATATTTGCTCCCATTCTGTGGGTTGTCCTTTTACTCTCTCAGTAGTATCCTTTGATGCACAAAAATTTTTAATTTTGCTGAAGTCCAATTTATCTAATTTTTTCTTTTGTTGCCTATGCCTTTGGTGCAATGGCCAAAGTGTCATCGCCAAATTCAGTGCATGAAGATTTTCTGCTATGTTTTTTTCTAAAAGTTTTATAGTTTCAGCCCTTACTTTGGGCTAAAATCCATTTTGGGTTAATTTTTATATATGGCGTTGGTAAGAGTTGACCTTCATTCTTCATATGTGGATATCCAGTTTTCCCAGCATTGTTTGTTTAAAAGACTGTCCTTTCCCGATCAAATGGAATTTTTAGGGTTTTCTACATATAAGATTGTGTTTTCTGTGAGTAAATAATCGTATGTCCTCCTTTCCAATTTGGATACCCTTATTTCTTTCTCTTTTTCTTGCCTAAGTGCTCTGGCTAGTACTTCCAGTGCTGTGTTGAATAGAAGCAGTGAGAGTATGCATCCTCATCTTGTTCCTGTCCTTAGGTGAAAGCTTTCAATCTTCTACCATTGAATATGCTGTTAGCTATGGGATTTTCAAATATGGCCTTTATCATGTTGAGGAAGTTACTTTCTTTGCCTAGTTTATTGAGTATTTTTATCATGAAAAACTGTTGGATTGTGTCATATGCTTTTTCTTCATCAATTGAGATGAGCATGTACTTTTCTCCTTCATTCTCCTTTTTTTGTTTTTTTTTTTTTTTGAGACAGGGTCTCACTATGTTGTCCAGGCTGGTCTCAAACTCCTGGGCTCAAGCAATTCTCCCACCTCAGCCTCCCACGTAGCTGAGACAACAGGCGTGTACTGCCATTATTTATTCCTTTAATGTGGTGCATTATATTGATTGACTTTTGCATATTGAACCATCATTGCACTCCAGGAATAAATCCCACTTGGTTATAGTAAATAATCCTTTTAATATGATATTGGATTCAATCTGCTAATATTTTGTTGAGGACTTTTACATCTATATTCATCAGGCATGTTGGTCTGTAATTTTCTTTTCTTGTGATGTCTTTATTGGGCTTTGGTATCAGTGTAATGCTGACCTCATATACGGAATTAGGAAGTGTTCCTGACTTTTTGTTTTTTTGCAAAAGTTTTGAGAAGGATTAGTGTTAATTCTCCTTTAAATGTTTTGGTAGAACTCACCAGTGAAGCCATCTGGTCCTGGGCTTTTTGTTGGGAGGTTGCTGATTACTTATTCAATCATCTTAGTAGTTACAGGCTGTTCAAATTTTCTATTTCTGCTTGTGTCAGTTTTGGTACAGTGTTTTTTTCTAGGAATATATCCATTTTATCTGGGTTATCCAGTTTGTTGGTGTACAATTGTTCACAGCATTCTCTTAGAATCCTTTTTATTTCCGAAAATAAGTAGTAATGCCTTCAGTTTCATTTCTGTTGTTAATAATTTGAATCCTCTCTTTTTTTCTTAGTCAATCTAGATAAAGCTTTGTCAATTTTGTTGATCTTTTCAAAGGACCACCTTTTGGTTTTGTTGATTTTCTCTATGATTTTTCTATTCCCTCTTTTATTTATCTCTGCTCTGATCTTTATTATTTCTCTCCTTCTGCTAGTTTTGGGTTTAGTTTGCTTTTATTTTTCTGTGTCTTCAAAGCGTGTAATTAGGTTATGATTCGAGAATTCCTTCTTTTTCAGCATATGCATTTACATAAATTTCCCTCTTAGAATTACTTTTGTTGTATCCCATAACTTTTGACATGTTGTATTTTGATTTTCATTTGTCTCAAGACATTTTCTAATTTCCCTTGTCATTTCTTCTTTGACTGATTGGTTGTTAAAGAGTGTGTTGTTTAATTTCCACACACTTGTGAAATTTCCAGTTTTCCTTTTGTTATTGATTTCTAGTTTTATACCATTGCGATCAGAAAAGATATTTTGAATGATTTTAATCTTTTTATTTATTAAGGCTCGTTTCATGGCCTAATAGATGGTCTATCCTGGAGAATGTTCATGTGCACTTGAGAAGAATGTGTTCTGCTGTTGTTGGGTGGAGTGTTCTATTATGTCTGTTAGGTCTAATTGGTTTGTAGTTCAAGTCCTCTATTTTCTTATTGATCTTTCTGGTTGTTCTATCTTTTATTGAAAGTGGGGTATCGAAGTATCCCAATATTAGCATAGAACAATCTATTTCTCCCTTAAATTCTGTCAGTTTTGTTTCATGTATTTGGGACTCTGTTGTTAGGTGTGTGTGTTCATAGTCACTCTGTCTTCTGGCCGTGTCCTCTTTGCCGTTCTATAGTGACTTCCTTTGTCTCTTTAACCTTTTTTGATTTAGTCTATTTTGTCTGATAATATTATAGCTGTCCCAGCTCTCTTTTGTTTATTATTTCCATGAAATACCTTTTTTCCATCCTTTTACTTTTAACTTTTGTGTCCTTTGATCTAAAGTAAGTCTCTTGGTCAGGTGCGGTGGCTCACGCCTGTAATCCCAGTACTCTGGGAGGCCGAGGTGGGAGGATTGCTTGAGGGCAGGAGTTCAAGACCAGCCTGAGCAAGAGTGAGACCCCGTCTCTATTAAAAATAGCAAAATTAGCTGGGCATGGTGTTACACCCCTGCAGTCCCAGTTACTCGGGAGTCCGCGGCAAGAGGATCCCTTGAGCCCAGGAGTTTGAGGCTGCAGTGAGCTATGATCATGCCACTGCACTCTAGCCCAGGCAACAGAGCGAGACCCTGTCTCAAAAAAGAAAAAAAGAAGAATAAAGTAAGTCTCTTATAGATAGCATATAGATAATCCCATGGCTTTTTTGTTTATCCAATCTGCCAGTTTCTGCTTTTAATAGCAGAGTTTAGTTCATTTACATTTAATATTATTACCAATAAAGATTTACTTCTGCTATTTATTTATTTGTTTTCTGTATGTCTTATATGTGTTTGGTTCTTCAATTCCTCCATTTTTGTATTTAGTTGACTTTTTGGGTAGTATATCATTTTGAGTCCTCTTTTCTTTCCTTTTCTGTATATTTTTTAGTTATTTTTATATTGGTTATCTTGGGGATTACAACTGACGTCTTAAATTTATAACACCCTAGTTTGAATAATACCAACATAGTTTCAATAGGATACAAAAACTCTGCTCCTATACATCCCTGTTCCTTCCCCTTTATATTGTTACTGTTGCATATTACATCATTGTGCATTAATCATTAATGTAGGTTTGTAATCATTGTTTTATGCATTGCCTATTAAATCATATAGGAAAAAATAGGAGTTACAAATCATACCAAAAAAACGATAATTCTGGCTTTTATATTTTCTTAAATAGTTACTTTTACCAGTGTTTTTAATTTTTTCTGATGGCTTTAAGTTACTGTCTAGTACACTTTCATTTCGATCTGAAAGATCCCCTTTAGCATTTCTCGTAGGGTGGATCTACTGCTAATGCACTCTTCAGACTTTATCTGGAAATGCCTTCCTTTGTCCTTCGTTATTGAAAGATAGTTTTGCAGTGTATACAATTCCTGTGTGATAGTTTGTTTGTTTTCTATCAGGACTTTTGCAGTGTATACAATTCTTGTGTGATTGTTTGTTTTCTATCAGGACTTTAAGTATATCATCCTACTACGTTTTGGCCCCTGTGGTTTCTGAGCGAAAACAGCTGTGAGTCTTACTGAGGGTCCCTTGTACATGACAAGTTGCTACTCTCTCGCTGCTTTCGCAGTTCTCTCTTTGTTCTTGGGCTTCCACGGTTTTATTGTAATATGTCGTGGTGCAGATTTCTTTGAATTCTTCCTGCTTAGAGTTTGTTGAGCTTTTTGAATATGTATATTAGCATGTTTCCTTAGATTTGGGAAATTTTGGAAATTATTTCTTCAAATATTTTTTTCTGTCCTTTTCGTTCTACTCCTTCTGGAACTCCTATAAGTACATATTGGTACATTTGGTGGGGTCCTGCAGGTCCCTCAGGCTCTGTTCAATTTTCTTCAATCTTTTTAAATTTTTGCCCCACAATTATTTTAATTATCTTTTAAGTTCACTGATCTTTTATTTTGCCTACTCAAATTTGCTGGTAGAGTCTTTCAGTGAGTTTTTCACTTCAGTTATTGGATATTTCAGTTCCAGAATGTGTCTGGTTCCTTTGAGAAAAAATAGGCTATTTTTAGAGCAGTTTTAGGTTCACAGAAGAGTTGAGCAAAAGCACAGAGTTCCCAGCTAGCCCTGCCCTCCCTCCACCCACATACAGCTTCTCCCACTAGCGACACCCCCACCAGAGGGTGCAGTCATTACGTTACGATTAACGAACCTGCACTGACACATGGCTATCACCCAAAGTGCATAGTTCACGCTAGAGTTCGCTCTTGGTGCTGTTCGTGCTCTGGGTTTGGACGAGTGGACATTGAAATGTGTCCACGAATGTATCTTACAGAGTGGTTTCCCTGCCATAAAAATCCTCTGTGCTCTGCCTGTTCATCCCTCCCTTCCCGTAACCCCCGGTCACCACTGATCTTTTTATTATTTCCCTAGTTTTGACTTTTCCAGAATGTCATAGAGGTGGAATCATACAGCAGACTTTAGCTTTGTTTCTCTCACTTAGTAATATGCATTTCAGGTCACTCCATGTCTTCTCGTGGCTTGATAGCTCATTTTTTTAACATCGAATAATATTCTTTTGTCTGTGTGTACCACAATTTATTTATACATTCACCTAATGAAGGATATTTTGAGGTTTTTT
>NW_012149230.1:4589786-4609657 GCF_000956105.1 Propithecus coquereli | reverse complement strand
TTCCTGGAGGGTGGCAGGCCCAATACGCCATGAAAGCTCAGGGTCCTTCCCACATATCTGGCCCTATGCATCTCTTCATCTGTATCCTTTGTAATATCCTTTATAATAAATAGGTAATCAGGTGTAATGTGTGCCCCTGAGCCACTCTAGCAAATTACCCTTTTTTTTTTTTCCTGAGACAGTGTCTCACTCTGTCACCCAGGCTGGAGTGTAGTGGCATCATAGCTCACTGCAGCCTCAAACTCCTGGGCTCAAGCGATCCTCCTGCTTCAGCCTCCCGAGTAGCTGGGACTACAGGTGACCATTGCCACGCCCGCTAATTTTGTTTGTCTGTTTGTTTGTTTGTAGAGATGGGGTATTGCTAGTTGCTCAGGCTGGTCTCAAGCAATCCTCCTGCCTCACCTCGGCCTCCGCAAATGCAGGAATTACAGGCGTGGGCCACCGCACCCGGCCTGCAGGGCATTTTTGTTGCTTCCAAGTTTTCGTTCCTTTTTTACAACTTTCGTCTCTTTATTCATATTCTCATTTTGTTCAGACACTATTTCCCTGATTTCCTTTCGTTCTTTGTCTATGGTTTCCTTTAGTTCACTAAACATATTTAAGACAAATCTTGGTTTAACATCTTTGACTAATAATTCCAATGTGTAGGTTTAGAAATGGTTTCTGTCACATTCTTTATTTCCCATGAATGTGCCACAGTTCCTGCTTCTTTGTATATTTTGTAATTTTTTTTTGAGTACTGGACATTTTGAGTATTATGTTGGGGCAACTCTGGAAATGGAATTTTACTGCCCTTCAGGGGTTGCCGAGTCTTGCTGGTTAAGGGCTGGAGCCATCTCTTTATGACTTTTCCAAACTTTTATTTTTAAACTTTAATTTTTTTCCAAATTTTATTCTTATTTTTGCACAGTATATATTTCTTGTTGTGTGTGGTCACTAAAGTTTCTGTTCTTTTATCTCTGCAGTCAGCCAGTGACCTGGCAAAGATGTCCACTGCCTCTTTAAATCCCCTAAAAGCCACTCCTGCTGTTTCGGGTGGAAACAATGGCTGTTGTCTTCCATGCCGGCTCCTCAGTGATAAACAGCCATGGTCAGCAACCAGAACCCACAACCCCAATATTTGGAGGACGAGGTCCTTCTTGGCCGCCCCGGCTCCAGAAGCTGCACCAGGAACTTGGGCAGCTGTCCCCACTGCAGCCTCTGTGGGGCTCAGGACCTTGGAATGGTAGCCACTGTCAAGCGAAAGGCTGAAATTCACCCAAATTCCTGAAATTTACCATGAAGCTCTCCCCTGGACAACTCCAGAGCTCCAAAATAGTTACTTCAACTGGGTGCTGCTAGCCCCATAGTTGTTTAGCAGGAGGGGCAGGTTGCTGGAGCCTCCTCCTCCCCGGTCTTCCCAGCTGTCGCTCTCCTCACATCCCAGTACTGTGCTGGGATGTCCCCCGGCTTCCTAACTAGCAACGTTTTATGCATAACCGGCTTGTTCTGGAGAAGGATTTTAGAACGTCTCCGACGCTCTCTGGCGCATCTCAATCTCTGATGCTCCTGAGTGTCATGATGATGCACCCTGGTTTGTGGGAATTCGCTGCACTGGACACATGGTTGGCTCTTTCAGTGTGGAAGCTCGTGTCCTTTGAATCATTCTCCAACCTTGGAACCTCCTGAACTGATTCCAAAATTTTGTATCTTTTGTCTCCTATTTTCTGGGAAATTTCTTCAATTACATCCTCCACCTCTTCTATCAATGTTTTTACTCTGGCTGTTATATTTTTAATTTCTAACAATTTTAATTTGTTCTATGAATAGTCTTTTTAAATGGCCCACTGTTATGTTTTATGAATGCAAAATCCTCTCTTATATTTCTGAAGTTATCAACTGTTGCTTGTACCTGGTTTGCGTTCTCTTCCTGCTAGAGGCAGTGCTTCAGACCAGGTAGCCCTTGACTGTGTGTTCACAGCTCAGACTTAGGCACCGACAGCTGACTATGAGTCTGGGTGGTTGATGCAGACACTTTGTAGGGACTGTGTGATCAGGCAGGGACTTGGCCATTTTCTGGAGAGAATCTCCGGCTTGGTCAGTGCCTCTAGGTCTTTTCCTTTGGGTTCATTTTCCCAGAGCAGAGTCTTCTGACTTCCTGCCAGTCGCAGGGTGGAGAGGGAGGGGTTTCTAGAAACCCTGGCTGCGGCACTTCTTAGGCAGAGGCAGGGGTGAGTAGGGAGAGAGGAGACTGACTTCAGGAGGAAGATTCTCACCCAGTCACCCTATTGCCAGGAAGGATCTCGCTGCTACCCTAAGCTCTGCCTGAGGAGACCCCAGTCTTATGTTCGGATGGGCGAGGGTCTGCGCCTGCCTGGGAATGGGGACCTGCTTGGGGTCAGGCCCTTTTTTATATGAGTTTCCATAGCGACACGCCTCCTGCCAGTCCCCTGCTGTCAGAGACGCCTGGTGGCTCCGTTCTGGACACGTGCTGGAGTCCTGTGGCTCAGGATGGCTCGAATGCCCCATGGGCATAAAAGTGGAGGGAGCTTAACCTGCATCCAGGCATTTCCGTCCTGCCATCTTCCAAAATGTTGCTGACACCTGTTCCCTGCCGTAGAAACTTCTGCCATTCCCTGTATCTTTGGGGACGAATGTGCTTACTGTCAGCATATAGAGTTTCAGAAGGGAAGGAAGATAAGCCCACGCGTTTGAGCTGCCATATTAAACAGCAGGCCACAGTCTCTTCTCACTTTGCTTTCATTAAAGAATAAAGAAATGCCTTGCAAAATGAGTAAAAGGAGAATTTGCTGGGGAAAGCACATGTCATGCAGTCAGACCAAATTGTAGCGGAGGTGATGCGTCGCACCGCGGAAGACTCGCAACACTACAAAAACGGACTGCGCAGCCAGCGTGCGCGCGGGCGGTCTCAGACCAGACGCAGAGGGCCGAGACGGGTGTGTTAGCCGTAGCAAGACGTCCCGACGGCAGTTACCTCTGACAGAGCTACTGGATGGGAGGGGCCCAAGGGAGTGCAGGAAATGTTCTAGATCTCCACGCGGGCTGTGAAGACACAGGTGTGTACGTTGTAAAATTTCTCCGGGCTGCATCCTTAGGATCTGTGCACTTCACACGCGTCCTTGTGCATGTTTCACAGCGCAGTAAAAAAGGAAGAGGGAAGGAAATTGACATTTATTGAGTCCTTGCTGTATGAGAGGCACTGACTAGGTCTGCTTTTTAAAAATTCATTCATTTAATGAGCACCTACCCTGTCCTAAGCACTGGCAGGTTCTGAGGACCCGGCGATGAACAGAACTAGGCAGAGTTCCTGCCACATGATGTACACAGTGAGTGCAGGGGACACTATCAAACAGCCACATGTGTAGAAGGAAAGTGACCACGGTGACAAGTAAAGGGTGTTGTGAGTGTATAGAACAAGGGCTGTGCTCTAGTCTGGGGAAGGGTCAGAAAGGTTACCTTGAGGAACTAAAGTTTAAACACGGATCTCCAGGATGAGGAGGAAATAACCAGTGAGGGGTGGGGAGTGGGGCAGAAGAGCATTTTATGCAAAGGGAAAGCATGTGCGAAGGTCCTGTGGTAGGAGGGCATAGAGCAGGGCTGAACGCGGCACTGCTGATTGCAGGGGGGACCCTCAGAATGACTATTTCACAGATGGGGAAACTGAAGCTCACAGAAGTGGCTTCCCCAGATTGCCCAGTGAGCACAACTGGGGTCAGAAGCCAGCTTTGTCTGGCTCCCCTCTGCCTGCTGAGACAAGGATGTCTGTGGGATGTGAGCAGCAGAGACTGCTGGGTTCCAGTCAAGAACAGGAGGCCGGGCTGCGGCACCTGCCCGCCGCCTCATGCTCCTGGTCTCTTAGCTCCACAGGGCCTGCGGACGGGGGTGGCTATGGGACTCTGCCCCGAAGAGCAGTACTGGGACCCCCTGCTGCGCAGCTGCATCTCCTGCAAATCTACCTGCAACCAGCGGAACCAGCGTACCTGTGCAGCCTTCTGCAGTGAGTTCTGGGGCCTGAGCCCAGGGCACAGCTGATAACCTTTCCCCCCAGAACGCCCTCTGGCCCCACTGCAGTCAGAGAGCTGAGGAGGGGGTGGTGGGAGATGTACAATGTGACCTCTTCACTCCTGCGTCCTTCTGCTCTGGCCACACTGCCTCCTTTCAGTTTCTTGAACGTGCTGCATCCTTTCCTGCCTCCAGCCCTTTGTACATGCTGTTCCCTCTGCCCGGAATGCATTTCCTCAATTCATCCTGCCTCAGCTCCCTCCTCCCCAGGTTTCAGGTCTCAGCCCAGTGTCAGAGGTCGTCTCTGACTACCCAGTAGAAATTGGGCCCTCCTTTGCCACAGTTGTTATTTTCTTTCGAAACTTTTTATTATAGAAATTATCAAACATATACATAGAGAGGATAGCACAGTAAATACCGTGTACATCAGCTTCGAAAATCATAAAAATTTTCTGCCGTTTAATTTCCCAGCCAATTCTTTTTGGCTTGGGTATTTTAAAGCAAATCTAAGACCTCATATCATTTTACCTGTAAATAGTAGATCATGAATCTCTTTTGAATACATAAGGACCTTTAGAACATAACTTTTATATCTTATCATTTCCAGCAATAGAAATAATTCCTTGGCATAATCTACTACTCAGGCCATATCCGGTTTGATGGTCTTGAAAAATATCTGTTGCTTACTGTTCTTTTTTATAGCTTGTTCTTTTCCATAATAGAACTTACCATAATTTGCTATTATGCTCTTTTGTGTGCATTTGTTCTGTGTCTGACTCACCCACTAGACTGTGAGCTCCCTGGTGGGAGGAACCATGTTTGACTTGAGGCTAGTACAGTGACTGACACATTAAGTGCCTTGTAAACACTCACTGAGTGGAGCTCAGAGGGGCTAGGTGGTTTATCCAAGATCACACAGCTTAAAAGTAGAAATGTCAAGATTTGAACCCAGGACTCTGACATAAAAATCATGACTCTAAATCACTACCCATTAATGAATTGTAACATTTGTTATTTCATCCCACAAATTATATGGATCCCTCTGGCCCCATGGAAATAGGAATCTAGCATGGTCCTTCAGGGTGAGTATCATCTAATGGGAGAAATGACTACATTTCAAGGCAGAAAGGGTAACTACCATAAAAAGCCACAGTTGAGAGAGGCCACCTCCAGCTGATGGGTAGACACATGGAGCAGGTGCCATCGGAGATGGATTACGCAGAGTTCACTGAGTGGAAATCAGATGAGGGGAGGGGCACCCCAGAAGAGAGACCAGCATTAGCAAAGGCACCTGATAGGGATCATCTAGTCCTGAGGTAGGGTGGGAGGGAGCGTAAAGTCGGGCACTGAGGGTCAGTGGACTGGGGCACTCGGGCACCACCTGCGACTGCCAGGCCGGGCCACTGAAGAAGGGAGTAGGTCACAGAAAGCCCCAGGAACATCGCTGCAGGGCTAACTCTGTGTCGTGAGTGGCAGTCAGTCCCTGCGAGGGTCATGGGGCCCCGGGGATGGGGCAGAGCCAGAGCAGCGGAGGCCACTGGTCCCTTTGGGCGGTCCGAGTGTTCCCTGAGGCCCCAGTTCCGTGATCTTCTTGGCCTTTCCTTTGCTCTGCCAAGGACACGAGTGGGGATGGGTGTGTGCTGCGTTGCGAAGACGCTTGAATGATACTCTACTCAAACATCCCCTTCACTGAGCATTTGCTGTGTGCCAGGCACTGTGCACAGCAGCCCT
This sequence comes from Propithecus coquereli, assembly GCF_000956105.1. Lineage (NCBI taxonomy): Eukaryota > Metazoa > Chordata > Mammalia > Primates > Indriidae > Propithecus > Propithecus coquereli. The sequence goes on along the minus strand of NW_012149230.1, from coordinate 4,603,924 downwards.
AAGAAGGCAGCGTTGCCATTAGCCCTCTCTTGGCAGTGGAACCGAGGGCAAGACCACACTGCCTGCAAGTGGCAGAGCCAGGGGCGGCCCTAAGCCTGTTTGGCCTTCAAGTTTGTGTTCTTAACCACTGTGCTGCACTGCCTCTGAAATGTGTCTATAAAATCTCTGCATGAGCCACATTTTCATATAAATAGAATCTTATTTTGAAGAAAAAGGAAGCTTGCCTCTTTCACATAAAAACTTCCATGTTAAACATATTCTGAGGCTATTCATAGGGTAAATGATTATCCCAAATAGATTTTTTTCAAGGCACTCAAAGTTGCGTCCACTGTGCTTTTTGAAGGCAAGTGTGATTGGGCTTTACTTTCCTTGGCACTGGTACCTGCTGCTGACAGCAGCTGTCATTGTCATTTATTATTAAGACAGAAAAAACACTATTAATGTGAGCTTTCTTACCTTCTTTCCAGTGCCTTCCCCCAACTTGCTGAAGAGGAGTCTGGTTTTTTCCCCTACATTTCTTATGCTAATTTGAAATATGCTTTTCTTTGATGAGGCTTGAAAAATGCAAGTAACGATCTTACATGACAGTGTAATCTAGATATCAATCTTAAAAGATAACTAGAAAATCCTTACGTATTTGGAAACTAAGAAATGCACTTTTGTAGAATCTATAGGTCAAAGAATAAATAATAATGAAAAGTAAAAACATTTTGAAGTAGGCATAGGAAAAATACTACATATCAAACTGTGTGTAATGCAGCTAAAATAGTACTTAGAGGACAATGCATAGCCTTCAATTTGTACCTTGTGAAAGGTCTTGGCTTGCTCTGGGATTGCTTTTTGGGAATCGGACTATGATTTTTTTTTTCTTTGATGTCCTTTGAGGCCAGACCCAGAGCTCCTGCAGGTCTCTGTCATCCAATAGCATCACTTGTTTCTGTCTCAGAGTCACTTAGCTGCCGCAAGGAGCAAGGCAAGTACTATGACCATCTCCTGAGGGACTGCATCAGCTGCATCTCCACCTGTGGACAGCACCCCAAGCAATGTGCATACTTCTGTGAGAGCAAGCTCAGGAGCAGAGTGAACCTCCCACCAGAGTTCAGGAGACGGCAGAGTGAGGAGGCTGAAACCAGGTCAGACAACTCGGGAAGGTACCAGGCATCAGAGCACAGAGGCTCGGAGGCAGGTCCAGGTAAGCCATCTGAGGTTGGCCTGTGTGGTGTCACTCAGGGTCAGAATGGGCAGGAGGCCAGGCACCAGGCCTGGATAAGGAGAGCCTGCAATGCAAGAAGTCCAGAGTCCAGGCAAATGGCCAGAAACTAGGGGTGTTATCCCAAGACAGAAAAATAATTTAGGCAAAATTTCTGGAAGTCTATGAGCAAAAAGGAAGCAGGAGAAAGGACCTGGCAGGTGAGAGCTTGTAATGGAGACTTGCAGCTGAGCGAGTTCTTGAAACACAAGGCAGCAAGTAACCAGCAGACCCACCTGTGCAAGCACTCGCATGAGGAGGCCATCACCCGCCTTCCCCAACCTCAGATGCCATTTAGAGGCAAGAAGCCTTCCTAAGAATGAGAAGGAGAAGGTTTTACTGGAAAAGTTTGTGGTGGGAGATGGCCACTTTGGATGTGATAAGAAGGGACCCATTGAGTTGGGCGTCTACTAAGGGCCAGGTGTTGGAAAGGACCTAATTAATCCTCCCAGCAAACACCCCTTGGCTCACCTGCTCTGTGGCATCAGAAAGGATGGGAGGGGGTGGCCGTGTGGATCCTTAAATGCTTGAGATGGCATTTATGCTACTCTTGGCCTGTCCCTGGCTGTGGTTCTCAGGGGGCTGGTTGGTTTCCATCCCCTGCTGTGACTTTCCTCGTGATAATGTCACTTCTGTGAGGCCAGGCCCCAGTGCCACGGCACCAAGGAGCGGGACTTGTGCTCCTGGTGACGGAGCTTCTGCTGGGTCAGCCTGTCCTCTCTTACTCTTATTTGCGCTCTTGCCGGTTAGCTGTTGCTGCCTAACAAACTGTCCCCAAACTCAGTGGCTTATGCTTCCTTAGGAGTCAGGGTTTGGCTGGGGTCAGTTGTGCTAGGCTGGCTTGTCTGGTGGCTGTGCTCCTTGTGTTCCCTCCTCCTGCTGGGACCAGTGTGCTGGCCAGGTTTGTACTCCTGACGATGGCAGGAGTGTAAGAGACAGGAACACACAAGGCCTCTTGCCACCTAGGCTGGAACTCACGTGACATCACCAGGCTGCATGTTATTACTCAAACAAGCCACGAAGCCACCAGATTCCAGGGAGGGAAACAGAAGGCACATCTTGGTAGGAGAGCGGCGAACAGCTGGCAGCCACGGTGAGCCTGTGGCCGGGCTTAGTCTGGCACGGCCTCTCTCGTTGAGGAACTGCAGATTCACGTGCACGCAAGAGGTGGCCCGCCCAGCCCCTGTGGTGTCTGGTGACCTGCATGCCTTCCCTGCATTCAGTGATGCATTTGATTTTTCCCACCAAACCTGCAGCCTTTCCCTCCTCCCATGCACTAGACGCCCCTTCAGGTCAGTCCTGCCCACTTCACAGGCTGGGAGAGTAAGTCTCAAAACTCGGAGTAACTCGCTGAGAGCCACATCGCGAGCGCCGGCTGGGCTGGGATTCGAGCGCAGTCTGTGGGTTCCGCAGTGTGCCTCTCTGCCGCAGCCAGCAAGCCCGGAGAGGCGTCCGCAGGATCGCTGCTCCCTGCGGTAAACAGTTGCCGTGGGATGAGGTTACCACTTCCTGCTGGTGACCGCCAGCCAAGCCCCTCCCAGAGGCCCCAGGCAGAACCCTGGAGCCTCATCTTGGCTCTGGGGATGGGGCCCCCAGGACGCGTGCATGGGGGCCGCGTGAGGATGTGCTGGGAGCCAGTGGGTTCAGCAGTGCCACGCCTCACCCTGCAGCATCAGCTACTACACTGCGCCATGCTGTGGCCAGGGGACGCCAGGGACTGTCTCACTGTGCCTCACTGCTGCCCTGCATCTCTCCAACAGTCTGGGCTCAAGTTTGCGTGTGCTGGCGGGGCAGGAGCTAGGCGTGGCATGGATTGCAGACAGGAAGTATAGAGCCACACACCCGGGGGGGACCCCAACGTGGACCTGTTTGAGGACGAGGAGCAGAGGACACCATGTGACCACGATGCTTCCAGCTGCACACAGTAGGAGGGCTGATCTGCCCGGTCCCTGCATGGGCTCCCCACTCAGCCCCACGCCTGCCAGGCCCCCTCCGCCTGCTCCGGGTTTCTCAAGCACCCCCTCAGTACTGTCACTCCTCCGTCTGACACGTGACTACAGAGCGCTTGCTGCGCACGGTGAGGTGGCAAGAGCAGGGCAGGTCCTGTGCCTGACGCCACAGAACTTGCAGTTAGGAGGGACAGACAGTAGACAGGACTCATGCAAATGACCAATGAACCTCAGTGGATGGGGGCGAGATGGGGCAGGGAGGGCTTCCCCAGGGAGGGCCCTGAGGCAGACGGGAGTGGGGTGTCACAGGTGGAGCTGGACCCTGGTTCTGCCCTTCACACACTCTGGCCTTCAGGAAGCTGCCTAACCTCTCTGAGCCCTGGTCTGGGTGGCTGAGGCCCTGAGGCTTGTGGGGAGGACACTCGTCAGGTCGGTGAGTGCTCAGCGTCATCTGCCCACTGAGAAGGGAAATGTGTTTCCAGGATGGGGCAGAGCAGGCAGATGCTGCAAGGGGCAGGGGACCAGGCTGTGGCGGGGCCGGGCGTCTCGGGAGAGTGAGACTCAGCCCCTGCATCGGGCTCCCAGCTGGGGCGCGTGGTGGCCACTGGGCAGAAGCAGGAGGGGCCTGCACCCCAGTCTGCTCTGAATGTCGAGAGCGATGACTCCATGTGCCTCCCCAGGAGGGCGCGGGGAGCCCTGTCACTCAGGATGAGGCTCTCTGGCGGGGGCAGGGCGTGCCCCCTGGGCTGGAAATGGCTTGAGACAGCAGGAAGGGAGACTGGCCGGGGCTGTATCGTGCTGCGAGTCCCCACCTCCTACCAGTGCCAAAGGAAGGGCCACCAACCTTTCTCGCCAGCTTGCCCAGATGTGGGGCAGCAGGGGAAGAGGGACAGGGGCGGCTTAAAAGCCTCGCACATCAGAATACAGAGTCAGACTCGACTCCGGGGAGAGGACCAAACCACACGGTCCAGGCCAGCGTGGGCAGGAGGGGGAAGGTCCTGCGTGCAGAGTCCCGGCATGGGCAGTGAGCACTCGAGGATGGAGGGGGTGCCAGGAGGGCCCAGGCGCCGGGTGACGGAGGGCCCTGCTGGAGGCAGGGGCAGCCGCAGACGAGGGGGTCAGAGTGGGGCTGTAGGGAGACCCCCGGTGTCCCTGGGCGGATGGATGTGATGGTGGCTGCAGGGGCCCCATGAGAGGCTATTTTGAGCAATAATGGAGGCCAGAGATGACAAGGACCTGGAGATGGAGGGGCAGCGCGTTGGCAGGAGCTTAGGAGGGGATGGAGAGGCCCTCGAATGCAGCCAGCGGAGGAGCTGCCCAGCCACAGGGCGCCCGAGACTCCTCCTTGGAATGACGATCTGAAACGTGTCAGAGCACACAGGGTTACAGAGAAACCAAGGGAGTGGAGACACAGTTATCAAAATATCAAACAAATTGTGACATCAGAATTAACCTATGGGGGGGACAGGAAAAACAAACAAAAAAAGAATTAACCTAGTTGCTTCTGTAGTCGTGGGTTCAGTAACAATGGCCGGGGCGGCCAGATGACCACAGTGATCTCCAAGCAAGGTGCGCGCAGACGCGGCGGGACATGGACTCCCTGGGGTTCTGCTGGTAACAAAGGCACAGCTGCTGTGTGTATGGCTGAGGATCGGCCCCTATGGTTAATGGAAGCAAAGAGTAAATTCTAGATGACCATTAGAGAAAATGAACATTTGCTCTCTCTCACTTGTCCAAGTCACAGAGCTCCTAGGCTCTGTCCATGGGCCCCCGGGTCCCAAGTCCAGACCTGTGGATGGCGAAGGAGGTTTGGGAGGCCAAACCTCCCAAAACCTGTGGCTGGCCAGGGAGGTTTCAGGACTACCTGGCCTTACTGTGCCCACCTGTGATGATCACAACACGGCTCTCGTGGGGCCTGAGTGACTTGGGGTTTGACAAGCGTGCAGAGCTGTGCCCGGCACTGCCCTTGCTGGGTAGGAAGAGCCCAGCGTCCTGTGATGGGAAGTCTGAGCTGCTCAGGCTGCTGTGACAGCACAGACAGGTAGCTTAAAACAACACACAGAGACTCTCTTAGGGTTCTGGGGGCCAGAAGTCTGAAGCCACAGCGGCAGTGGGGCCACGCTCCCTCCAAAAGCCCCAGGGAATACACTTCCCTGCCTTTTCCAGCTCCTGGTGGCTTCGGGCCTTCCTTGGCCCTTCCTGGCCACATCACTCCAGGCCCTCCTCTGTCTGCACTGGCCTTCTCGCCTGTGTGTCTCCTCCCCTTCTCTTGTCTGCTAAGGACGGCCGAAGTTGGATCTAAGGCCCACCTATTCCAGGATGGCCTCGTTCCCAGATTATTAATTTAGTACATCTGCAAAGAATCTTTTCCCAAATAAGGTCACATTTGCAAGTTACAAGGGGACACATCTTTGGGGGGCCACCATTCAGCCTACTATGTGGGGTGAGGGGCCAAGCTGTCCACCAGGGCAGGGACTCCAGGGGGACCCCTCCCATGAAGGTGATGCCAGTCTTGGGGGCAGCCAGGACCCCATGTGGGTCCAGAGCTCTGAGGAGCCTCTCACTTGGAGGACTCGGGTTTCGTCGCTCTGGAAGGCGGCAGTTGGAGTCGCAGGGATGAGAAAGGTTGCCCAGGGACCTGGGAGGTGGAAGGAGAGAAAGGGGAGGAGGGAGCCCTGCAAGGGGAATCAGCATCTGAGGGGTCAGTAGAGGAAGAGGGTCCCGCAGAGACGCTGGGAAGGAGCGGTCAGTGAGGTCAGAGGAAAGCCAGCAGGGCTGTGTATCCACAAAGGCAGGGCGGAAAGTTCTAGAAGGAGTAGTTAACACCACGGAGAAGGGGCAGTCATAAGACACCCATGAACGTTCCTCACTCTGCCACAGGGAGGCCGGGCGCTAGGAAAGACCATTCTCAAGTGTCCCAGGTGCCCCTGGCAGCTCCGGCTGGGACAAGGCGGGGGCTGTGGGCTCCTCCACCCCAGGCCAGGAGCCCTTCTGCTGCTGTCCCTGAGGCCACCAAACCAGGGCCCTTCGCCGGCCCTTTCCCCGCTTAGACTAGTCATTTGTCAGTCCCTAATGTCTTCTGGTCCATGTGAACCTGACTCCGCCAGACCCAGATGCGCTGCGGCAGGGGCAGCACAGACCTGCCCTTGAGGCCCCCTTGTTCCCACACTTTCCAAGGCGCCTCTGGAAGGAAGTCGGAAGTGGTCGTGCTGAAGCCCAGGGCCGGCGTGCGGAACCAGTGGTCAGACTCGGTGGGGGTGAGCACCACGCTCACAGGGGAAAGGGACGCACCAAAGAGCAGCGCCAGGGCCAGATGACATCAGTGTGCAGCGGGTCGCTCCTGGCGGGAGCAGGGCGCTGTCTCCCCCGGGTATCACAGCTCGGAACTTAGCTTTGCGCTGCCCGTTGGGCCACACTGCTTCTTTCCCAGGAACTGCTCAAGGTGTCATTTACTTTGGCAACTAGAACTAGGTAGGGTGGCCCTGGCTGCTAGCTTTGTTGCTTTTCATTTGTGTATCTCAGGGTCAGAGGTTTTTTTTTTTCTTTTGTCCTGACTATGCCATGTGCTGTCACAACAGAGCAGAACCTGCTAAGATCGGGCAGAGCCAGAGGGCAGTGGGCAGGCAAGAGCCCCAGAAATGAAGGGAAGGAGCAGGAGCTGCAGCAGGTCGAGGGGTGGCTTTTTGTTTGTTTAACTGGTGAGACTTGGCAAGTTGCAAAGTGATACAGGTGTTGGAAAGGGGGCTGAAGTCTGTGCGTCCCCCTCCTGGTACGGCTGTGACGGCCACTCCCACCAGCAGGATGGAGGCTCCCCCTTGGAGAGGGGGCCCCAGAAAGATGCAGGGACCCCAGGCTCTGACGACAAGGGACGTGGGTGGGGTAGCAGAGGTGACTCTGGAAACAGGTTGTAGTGAAAGTCCACACGCCAGATGTGGGACCTCTCCCCACCGGCCCACCCTTTCCCAGAGTTACACACACGGACACACACACAGACACATGGACACACACACACAGACACAGACACACACACGGAGGACTCAGGGGAGATGGGTCCTCCACCGGGAAGGCCCAAAGGTGTGGACATTCGGAGGCCCCCGTGACCCAACAGTGAGGCTGTCAGCCCAGACAGGGAAGCACGACCATCCCACCCAGCGTCAGCGACACATGTAGAACTCGGAGGAGGCAGAGACAGCACGGGAAGGACGCGGAGATGAGCCGAGGGGCAGATGGGGACGCCAGGTGCCGGGTGGAGTCGCATGGGGCAGGCACTGAGGGGAGGAGACGACTGGGCACCGGGAGCCAGAGGTCCCGCAGCCGCCCCAGCCCACCCTCTGCCCTCCCTGCCTCACCCCCCTCCCCCAGGGACAGCCCTTTGCTGGCTGAGCTGCCAGGCGTGGCGATGCCTAGGGACTTGCTGGAATGTTCCACCCAGGGCCAGCTGCCTCATACGCACAGTTACATGTATTACCCCACTGCTGCCAAGCCACAATGCTGAGAGAGAGGAATATCGTGTCTCGTGTTACACATGAGGAAACTGAGGCCGAAAGAAGCTGAATAAAATGTCCACAGCCATTTGGCTGAGGCTGCAGAGCCGGGGCTTGGAGTCACCACGCCTCCCGCCCTGTCCCTAAATGACAAGCCATAGCGCTGCTGACGGGCCAGCCCGATGCTGGGCTGGGGGCAGCAGCCCTGGGGAAAATCCACTTTTAGGCGAGAAATGGCTTTGAACACAAAAGCAATCAGCTGAGAAACAAGCTGCACTGGGGCCGCCTGGTGGCCGACCTGGGAACTGAACCTCCAGGAGCTGTTTCCTCTAGACTGGATTTTCCGACTGGGACAGAGACCGAGTCCTTCTTCTGACAAAAACTTGGACCGGGCCCCTTTGAACAGCAGACAGTGAGCCACGGGCTAAGGCCTCTCCACCCTGCGGCTCCCGTCTGCCCCTTCACACACAATCTTCCGTGAGGCGTGTTTCCCGCTGCCCGCATCTTACACCAGCAGTGGCATCCAAGTCCCACCTGCTGTCTTCACTTCAGACCTCTCGGCGATGGTTCCCTCGTAGAAACACACGGGGCTGCCTCCTCTGCCTTAGTGACTGCGTGGCATTCCACCTCGTGTGTGTTCCACAGTTCATTCAACCATTCGTCCCCCACGGGCGGAGGACAGGACTGAGTCCAGCGCTTTGCAGGAGGGAACATTGCCAGGACAGACACCTGTGCGGGGGAGGGGAGTAGCCCTAGAAGTGAAACTGACATGTCAGCAGGAATCAGGAAAGCATGTTTTTAAATGGCGGTACATGGTTCCAAATAGCCCTGAAGTGGCCACCCCCACCAACAATGTGTGAGGTGCCTGTTTTCCTACTCCGTGGGTGACAGGTAGAAAGTGATATTTTGAGTAGTTATAATTTGCATTTCTCTTCTTAAGCCAAGAGCTTTGACAGGCATGTCTTAGGGGCAGGCCTTCAGCCAGGAACTCTTTGCATTTCCCACAGGACGCCTCAGATCACTGGGCAGAGGGCGATGAGAAGCTGGGACAGGTTCTTAATGCCAGCCACCCAAAACTTAGTGCCTTAGAAATAACAACCATGTCATTATCTCTCACAGTCCTGTGGGGGGCTGAGCTCAGCGGGGTGAGTCTTTTGCTGGTCCCTCGGGCTCTCGCATGCAGTCACAGGCAGATGGTGCAGGGATGGAGCCGCTGGACACTCGACCGTGATGCTGGCCCGGCCTCGCTTGTCCCCCAGCTGGTCTCAGGGCCTGTCCCTCTCCACCCGGCCTCTCCAGCTAGACTTCTCACCTGGTGGGGCTCAGGGCTCCCAAGGGAGCAAATGCCAAGCTGCCAGGCCTCCCGAAGGCCTCGTAGGACCAGGACTGGTGCAATATCACCTCCACGGCATTCAACTGGATAAAACGAGTCCCAGCCCAGCCCAGATGTGAACGGAGGGGAGTCCACAAGGGCATGATGTTGGGCGGCCATGCTCTGGGAGCCATCTCCACCCCCACAGTCTCAGAGTGTGATCTGGGTATTGAAAACCTTTGAAATACTCCTTGAATCAACACGGCAATTCATTTCCTCTCAGTAAAAGTCTCATAGCCGGACGTTCTGTGCCGTGACAGCTTCTGCCCTGCTGATCCAGCCAGCACAATGTTTTCTTTTGATTCCAGAGGTGAGTAGGAGCAGGTGGGCCTCTGTCACACCGGGTTTACATGTCCTGAGAACCACAGGGCCAGGACACGGTACCTGCACGATGGGGGGGGTCTTTGCTTCCCCCCCCCATGGCCTATGTGAGCTCCAAGCATGGCACCACCAGCTTGGAGTGTGGCATAAGCTCACCCCGAGCTCCCGTCTCCCTTCTGTAGACATCAGGGTGACACCAATAACCCTTAAGAAGTCCTGCCAGGCCGGGCGCAGTGGCTCACGTCTGTAATCCTAGCACTCTGGGAGGCCAAGGTGGGCGAATTGTTTGAGCTCAGGAGTTCGAAACCAGCCTGAGCAAGAGCAAGACCCTGTCTCTACTAAAAAAATAGAAAGAAATTAATCAGACAACTAAAAATATATAGAAAAAAAATTAGCTGGGCATGGTGGCACATGCCTGTAATCCCAGCTACTCAAGAGGCTGAGGCAGAAGGATCACTTGAGCCCAGGATTTCGAGGTTGCTGTGAGCTAGGCTGATGCCACAGCACTCACTCTAGCCCGGGGAAAAGAGTGAGACTCTGTCTCAAAAAAAAAAGAAGTCCTGCCAGCTCCGTCACTTTGTAAAACTCCCAAATCTAGGAGCATGTGTGAGGAGGCAGGGCAGTACCTGCCTGTGGCTTCTGTGCGGCCTGCTGGCCCAGAGCACTGGCCTGGGAACCGATTAGACCTGCTTCTCAGGTGCAGATCCCAGGCTGGGAGCAATGTGACTTACAGACTCAGTTTTTTCATCTGCAAAATGGAGCATGAAATGGTAGGGGTGCTGTGGAAAGCAGTCTAGAGTTCTTCAAATAGTGAAACAGATGTGTCCTAGGACCCAGCCTTCCAGCTCTTGGGTATACACCCAAGAAAACTGAAAATATGCATCCACACAAAAAAGTGAACATGCCCATGGATGCCAGTGTTATTCACAGTAGCCAGGAAGTGGAACCTCAAGTGCCCATCAGCCTAGAAACAGGACGTGTCTATCCAAAGGACTGCTATTTGGCCACGAAAAGGAACAAAGTTCTGACACAAGGTACTACAGGGATGAACCTTAAAAACATCACACTGAATGAAGGAAGCTGGACACAAAAGGCCACGTGCTTTATGATTCCATTGACAGGACATGTCCAGAACAGGCCCATCCACAGAGACAGAGCACAGATGAGTGGTCGCCTGGGGCTGCGGCTGCTGAAGGGTCGGGGTTTCTGTTTATAGGATAGCAACGGGCTCAAAGTACGCAGTGGTGATGGTTTCATAACCTTGTGAATATGCTAAAAACCGCGAATTGCACACCTTATAATGGCAAATTTGATGGTATAGGGATTGTATCTCAATTTTCTTAAGGGAGATAATCAGTCCTCCCTCAGAGCAGGAGGATCAAGGAAGATCCTGTATGGGAAATGCCTGACAGGGCTCGCTAAGTGGCCCATGTCATGAATACATTTTCTTAAAGCTGGCTTATCTGTCCTTCCACCCCAGGGCCTAGGGGATGCCCAATCCCAGGGACCAAGAACAGCCTGGGATAAGGGGAAATTTCAAGGGAGGGTTTTTGACCCTGGGTTGAGTCTTCCTCTGGCATCCCAACCCGGAGGCCCAAGTCCTGAGACATGGGGTGGCCAGATGCCCATTTCCCCAGGGCCCTCCTGGTTGATACTTGCTGTCCCCAACATATTAGGAATTTCACCCATCCTAGTCTCAAAGTCCAGTCAGCTCTCTGTATCCATGGGTTCTGCCTAGTGGGTTCAACCAACAGCAGACTGAAAATCTTCAGGGAAAACAATGGATGGTCACATCTGTACTAAATATGTACACTTTTTTCCTTGTCATTATTCCCTAAACAACGCAAAACCACCATTTATACAGCACTTACATTGTATTAGGTATTACAAATAATCTAGTGATGACTGAAGGTATATGGGAGGATTTTGTAGGTTATATGCAAATATTAAGCCATTTGAGCATCTGTGGATTTTGCTGTCCGAAGGAAGTCCTGGAACCAATTCCCTGTGGATTCAGAGGGACGATGGTTTACGCTCACCCAGGATGGCATCTCCTTGGAGGAAAGGCCCAGTTCAAGACAGACAGGGACATCCTTCCTGGACTATTGTCCCTTCCTTCATCCATTCACTCGTTGGTCCACTTCTGGCACTGTCCCTATTTGCATCCCCAGCAAGTGGGAACAACAAAAAGGACCAGCTTGAGCTGTCCAGCTTTGAGGTCTTGGAAGAAGTCGCTGCCAGTATGGAGTAGAGGGGTCGGTTTCCCTAGGATCCAGAGAGCATGCCCGCCAAGGCTCTATCAGAAAGGGGTCCCCGCCTAGCCATGACCCCCAGCAAGGGGCTGGCCACGTGGATGGCTTGAGCCATGAAAAGGGAGCCAGTGGGGTGGCGGAGGGAGCACTTCAGAGAGGGGCCCTCGGGAGTGCAGCCCCCCACTCAGGGTCTCCCCGCTGTGTTGCAGCTCCCCCCGGGCCCAAGCTGAGTGCAGACCAGCTGGCGCTGGCCTACAGCACGCTGGGGCTCTGCCTGTGCGCTGTCCTCTGCTGCTGCCTCGTGGCCATGGCCTGCTTCCTCAAGAGGAGGGGCGACCAGTTCTCCTGCCAGCCCCCGGCAGGGCCCTGTGGGTCCCCAGCCAAGTCTTCGCAGGGTGAGTGCACGAAAGTGGGGCCCTGGCTCTTCTCACTGCGTGGGTGACAAGGCGCGAGCCATTCTGCGGTCCTGTCACTGCCCCTGCTTCTAAATGGAGCAAATCTTCCTGGGAGAGGTCTGGGGCACTTCCCTGTAGTAATGGTTCTATCTTACGAGAAAAAAAGTTAAGCCATCTGGGGCAAGAAGGGTGGGTGTAGGGCGGGGACCCGGCTGGCAGGGCCTGGGGTTTCCGAGGACACAGGGCTCGCAGGACTGAGACCAGGAGCGGGGGACGAGGTCACGCTGGGGCTGTGGCTGGTTTGGGGCGCGGGCGGAGGTGAGAGCCACGGTTTGCCAGCCGGCCCCGCAGGAGCTCGGGCCGCGCAGGGGGCGCTTACGCCGGCCTGGGGCGGCCGAACCCAGCGGTCGCCTCAGCTCCCCGCCGGCGGGACTTCGGGAGCCCGGGCGGGGCGGGGGCGCGGGGCGGGGCGGGACTTCCGGAGCCCGGGCGGGGCGGGGCCGGGCCGACGCCCTCTCGTCTGCTTCAGTAGGTCACACGACGGAAGCCGGCAGCCTCGCGGGCTCGCCGCCCGAGCCAGTGGAGACGTGCAGCTTTTGCGTCCCCGAGCGCAGGGCGCCCACCCAGGAGAGCGCGGGCGCGCCCGGGACCTTCGGCCTCGCCGGGACCGTGGCCCTGCAGCCCTGCGCGAGCGCCTCCGACGGCTGCCTCGGCGTCGTGTGCGCGCCCGCCCAGGAGGGGGGCCCGGGCGCGTGATGGGGTGGTGGTGGGGGGAAAGGGAGAGAGGCGGGGAGAAAGACAGCGCGGGCGGAGAGGGAGAGAAGGGGACGGACGGAGGGAGAGCGGTGGACGGGTGGGCAGAGACACAGACAGTAGAGGGGGAGAGAGGCGCCGAAGGAGGAGGCCAGGTCACTCTGAATCCCAGTTCCCAGTGCAAACGGTAGGTCGCCATCACCTCACTACACATGGAGCACATGCAATAAAGCAGCCCCCAAGAACCCCTTTTCCTGTAAAATAAAACCTTTGAGGCTGCCCTTCCTCATTGGACTTTGGTCATGTCTGCGGACGAACCAAGACGGGCCTCCTGTCACCCTCCTGGTCTCAAGGCTCTGACACACGCTGCTACCTCGGCTCCGCTCAGAAGGAGCCACCATGCCGACCATCTCGCCAGGCTCCTGAGGAAGTTTGTGAACTTGGGTTGGGCAGTAAGCAGCAAAGTACAGCTTGGCCTTTCCTTCCGCCTTTCCCTGAAGAGGGAGAGCAGAAAGAGGCCACAGAATGGTGGGCAGGAAGGCCCCTGTGCAAACACTAGGGGAATGAGGTGCTTGACTTGTCTCCGTTTCTCTCACAGATGCCCTCCCTGCGTCTTCATGGCATGAAGCACAGGGTGTGTGCGCACGTGCCTGTGTGTGTGTGTGTTTCGGGCTGTGGAGTAGACAGGAAGGGAATTATTCACCCTGCACCACCCCAAATGATTTTGCATACCCTCACACACCAAAGAGCCACGTAGCACACTTTGGAAGGTGCAGACAAGACGCCTGGGGCACCGTCCGCGGATGAACAGGCTGCATTACTTCGCTGGGGTGCCTGCATGGTGTGTCACAGACTGGCTTCAACAACAGAAAGTCATTGTCTCACAGTCTGGAGGCCAGAAGTCCAAGATCAAGGTGTCAGCAGGGTGGGTTCTTTCTGAGCGTTGTGTGGGAAGGTCAGTTCCAGGCCTCTCCTTGGTGTGTCGGTGGCCGTCTTCTCCCTGCGTCTCTTCACCTCCTCTTCCCTCTCCGCGTGTCTGTCACAATTTCCCCTTGTTCTAAGGACATCAGTCACACCGGAGAAGGGCCCACCCTACTGACCTCATTTTAACTTACCTCTGTAAAGACCTTATCTCCAAATAAGGCCACATTCTGCTAGGGGTTAGGGCTTCAACATACGTCAGGGGGACAAATTCAACCTGTAACACAGGCCCTCCCGAGGCCACCTCTGCTTCATCTTTGTCTACAGGTGGGTTGGCATCTAAAATGTGTCTGCCCAACCCACTGCCAATATCATATTGAATGGGGAAAAATTGAAACCATTCCCACTTAGAACCGGAACCAGACAAGGCTGCCCACTATCT
>NW_012149230.1:4549660-4587929 GCF_000956105.1 Propithecus coquereli | reverse complement strand
AAGGATGGACATATTTGAAACACGGACTTGGGGGGGGAACCAAGGGCAACACACGTAACCTAAACATCTGTACCCCATAATATGCTGAAATAAAATAAATAAATAAAAAATAAAATAAAATAAAATGTGTCTGCCCAAGATGTGTGTCTTACCCAGGGAACAGCCAGCCCACACAGCCAACGCAACATCTTGGTGGCATTGTTCCTCTCCACCATGCCTAACGTGAGCAGCTTCCTTCATGTCAGGGTGGACGCCAGCCCTGTACCGGTGCAGACAGTGCTGGGTGCTGGTGAAGGAACGCTGCATTAGCGAGCTGCAGAGATGCAGCCTAGAGCACTAAGGCTTATCTGAGAGATGCATAGGTTTCTGTTTCTTCAGATCTGTGCTTTGCTAATTTTGCTGGTCTGAACCCGAGGATGCCTCTGGAATTTCAGGGGACGTTGGGGTGCTGAGAACACAGGGTACTGAATGCCCAACCCCAGCTTCAATTAGATACAAATAATCTTGTAGGTTTTTTGGATCAGTTTTTCAGTTGCTCTTGAGTGTGTGTGTGTGTGTGTTTAGGGGATCCTTTACTAGAAAGAACATCTGAAACTCTAAATACTGTCAATTTTATCTATGTTCTGTTCGATCCACCTCCAAAATATATCCTGATTCCACCCACTTGTCATGACCTCCTTTTTTTTTAAGAGATGGGGTCTTGCTATGTTGCCCAGGCTGGCCTCAAACTCCTGGGCTCAAGTGATCCTCCTGCCTCAGCCTACTGCATAGCTGGCTGTACAGGTGCATGCATCACCACTCCTGGCTAATTAAAACAAAATTTTTTTTAGAGATGGAGTCTTGCTGTGTTGCCCAAGTTGGTCATGTGTCATGACCCCTTTAATCTGAGTTCCCACCATTTCCCACCTTCCCTACTGGCCTCCCTGCTGCCGCCTTTTCTCCCCACCCAAGGCTCAGCAAGAGTTTTCTACAAAAGACCACCAGATAGTATCTTAGGCTTTGTGGACCACACAGTTTCTGTTGCAACTCCGCGACAATCATGCAAGCCTGCCACCGCAGCACAAGAGCAGCCACGGACAAGAAGTAGATGCATGGGAGCGGCCATGCGCCAGGGAACCTTTCTGCGCCAGCACAGGCGGGGGCTGGATCTGAACTGTGGGCCAGTTTGCCGACTCCTGCCTGACCTCGTGGCAGAATGGATGTTTGTATTTATGCCCGTTGGGAAAATGCGTAATGGTTGTTTATAAGATACATATTTAATCAATTACAGTCAGCCATCAAATAACATCATTTCACACGCAGTGCAGGACCCTCACGAGGGCCCACTCCCGGCTCCCCCATCTGTACTGTTGTCGTCCATTCACTTTACATGTTCTGTGAACCCACAGTGCATCACTGCAATGTTTGCTCTAGAACATCAGTATCTCAGAGTGATTAAAAATAAAAACATGTCTTTTATATTTCTTTATTTCTGGAGATATTCATTTTTTAGTGTACATCCAAGTCTCTGTCTGGAATCACGTTTTCCACTTGCAGAACTTATTTTAACATTTCTTATTGTGCAGGTCTGCTGGTAAAGAATCGTTTTTGTTTGTTTGAAAAGTCTTTATTTCATTGTCATTTTTGAAAGATACTTTTTCTAGGTATAAAATTCCTTTCAGTACTTTAAAGCTATCCATTATCTTCTTTTTCTTTTTTGACATCTACTTTTTTATTAATGTGAGTTTTTAAAGACACGCTTCCACACCAGTGTGGAGAGTGACAGAAGGGATTCTACGCCATCAATAATAAAGCTCCAGGTTCGACCCTTCATGATTTCATAGTACCTAGAGACACGTGGTCCTTAAAAAATCAGGTACCACTTCCTCGGGACAATCTGTTCCAATGCGTGCCAGTTTGGGCTGCAGTCAGCTTCTTAAGGTCCCCTGTGGTGTCATTGGTGTTGCATTTAACACAGCCCTTCCTCCCCCAGACAGCTGTTGCGAACAACCTCAATCATCCTGGCTGGAGTTCCCACCAGACCTGGACCCTTGGCGTCTGGGTCCCACTGGCTTTCCCTGATTTCGGGCCCCTCTGCCTCACCCCCTGACCTCAACAGACAAGGCATGCGCTGCAATTCCTATCTGTGTTCCTCTGTAATTTGTGCCTTTGCATTTTTCTGTTTATCTTACTTTTTTAATAGTTTAAATATGATGTATCTAGCAGTTTTTTGTTTGTGTTAAATTTGTTACTTCTTCTGCTTGGGATTCACTGGGATTTTTGTAGCTTGATGTTATTTTGCAATATATATTATAGGCTATTATCTCTTCAAACTGTTTAATATTGCCCCACACCTCTGGTGCCCTATTCTTTTGTTTTGTTTTGACTCTTTTTTTCTCTTTGGGTTTCAGTTTGGCTAATTTCCATTAACCTTCAAGTTCACTGTTTCCTCCAGCTGTGTTGAGTCTACTGATAGGCCTGTCAAAGGCATTCTTCATCTCTGTTACCATGTTTTCGTTTTCTTCTAGCATTTCCATTTGACTCTTCCTCATAGCTTCCATCTCTCTGCTGACATTCCCCATCTATTCATGAATGTTCCATCAGAGCCTGATGATATTGATTAGTATGTCTCTTGACTGTGGGTTGTTTTTACTTGCTCTTCTGGGTGTCTAATAATTTCTGATTGCATACCAGACATGTGCAGGACAACGGAGACTGAAGGAAGAAGTATTTGTATCTGGAAGTGGGCACACCTCTCCTTTTGCTAGCCCACTGGTGTGAGAGGGTGAGTCAGTCTGGTTATGAGATGACCTGGGTTTTGAGTTTTGTGTTGCTGTGTTTACCTTCAGTGCACCACTGGCTGCAGATTCCCCTAGAACTACCGTGTGCTCGGGTGGGGCTGGGCTCACCCTTGGCTTTACACCTTCCCCATGAGCCCCTGCCACAGAGGGTATTCCACCACGTTTTTGGCCCGCCCTCAGTGGTAGACGGCTGATACTTGTTACCCGGTCCATGCTAACCTGGTATGGCACAGGGGGGTGTCTGTTGTCCTGATCCAGCCTCAGTCTGAGGCAGGCCCTGTGCTCCTGGACCTGGAGGATGAGGCTTTCTCACTGATCCTTCCCTCCCCCAGAAGGAGGTCCTGCAATCCTCAGTCCAAATGCCATCTTCTCAGAGAGCCCTTCCCTCTACCTGAAGTTGCCCCTCTCCCTGATTTCTTAACATTTCAAAAATCTTACTGCATTACGTATGGTTTTGGAAGCTTCTCAAAATTTATTTTGTAATGAGGTAGAGAAGGATGAGATTTCCTCCAGCCATGCTTATTTGGCCCGTGATATTTTGCTGACACCATCCAGGCCAGTGGTTCTCAACCTTGGGCCACACCTCAGACCTAGTGAATGGGAATCTCCAGGGCTGGGGCCAGGCATCAGGATGATTCTAAAGCTCCCAGGTGACTCCAGGGGACAGCCAGGCTTGAGAAGCAATTGGTCCAGGCAGACATTAGGTCCCTGCTTCCAAAAGAACGGGGAAAGGTCCCAGCTTTACTTAGCAAAATCTTGTTTCTCCTTCCTAATTGTTTTCAAACACTCTCATTTAGAGACTGATCAAAGGAAAAACCAAATGTATCTTAGGAAACTGACAGATGGGCTTCTCACTACATTTCCCCTCCCTACTCAAGACAAACAACAGATCCCCAAAGCCCTGGGCTTTGATATATCTCAGGTTTGGGTTTTTAAAAAACATTTATATAATTCTTACCACACGCCAAGCATTGTTCTAAGCACTTTACATGTATTAACTCCTTATTTTTCGTATTTTTTTACATATTTTTCCTTATAAGAATCCGAGGAGGGAGTGCTATTATTGTGCTCATCTTACAGATGAAGAAACTGAGGCTAGGAGGGTATAAGTAGCTTGCCAGAGGTACCTGGGGCCAGGACTGGAGCCCAGGTGGTCTGGCTCCATGGGCTGTGCTCTTAACCACTGGATACACTGCAGAGAGAGTTAAAATTAAAATTTAAGACAGTAGAGAGGCTGGAAACTTCCAATTTATCATGCCGTGATGAGCCTCTGACAGGGCGAAGAAACCACATTAGCGCATTGGCACGGGAACCCTGACAAACTCTGGCTGGAGACCAGGAGGAAGCTTCCGCCTGGCTCACCGGGAGCACCAGGCTGTGACACAGAGGTGTGGCAGACACTCACACTGTCCCTCCTGCAAGCTTGAAGGGCTCTGCTCTTAAAATCAGTGGGACACCACCAAGTGTGGGGAGGACATGACAGCAGGCCCAGTGGCCTCGCCAGGGTGCCCCCTTAGCCTGGGTCCCCATCTTTGAGGCACAATGTGTCTTTCTCTTGGAATGTTCTAGCCAGACAGCCTGGTGGTCACTCTTGATGGCAGGCCTCTGCTTCCATTCCAGGCTGCGAGGGGGAGCGCCTTCTCCACCTCCCGACCTGGAGGCAGCCTGCTGTCGTCACGCCCACCCCCACTTGTCTCATTTTCCTGCAGCACTTAACACGTCTGACATCTGTTCATCCCCCCTGCCACACTGTACCCTCCGTGAGGACAGGACTCTGGGCCCTCTCACCCAGTGTCTAAAACAGTGCCTGCCATCAAATAGTTAATGAATGAATTCAGGAGTCAGTTGGGTCATTTGGGTCAATTGTAAAGTCTTTTCTAAAACATTCTACAAAAATACAACTTATTGACATTCCCTCTTCCTCTCCCAGTGTCTGGCACTTTAATCCACTCATGCACACTGGTATCACGACCAGGAGACGCAGGCAGAAGTCTAATCGTCCAGTGTCAGATTTGGGAGGGACCCTCCAGGCTCTCCCTTAGACGGACACACTAGTCCAGGACATACCACTGGTGAGCACCAAGCCCAGCTGGAACTTGCTTTTCTCACAACAGTTGCCTTCTGTGGGAGACAAAACGGGGGAGGGGGCACGTGCAGCTTTAATGGGTCTGCATTAGCCATCACAATCCTCTGCTTGCATTGCAAGAGTACTATCTCAGCCTGAAATGAGCTCTCAGGCTCCATGGTAAAGTGGCTAAGATCTCAGGAGGATAAAGCCCCCTCCCAGGTAGAAGGTGCAGTGTGCCGCCTTCACTGGCAGGGCGACAGAGCAAGCAGGGCGTGGGGGACGCAGAGATCACCAGGGAGGACATGTCCCACCCGTGCGATTGGTCCTGGTTGGTGCTTACGTTTACTCTGGATTAAATCGGACCCCAGGATCTGCCTGTTGCGGGGTGGGCCTTTTGCCAGGACTAACGCAAGAATCTGAAAATTCCAGGAGGCAAAGAGTTGGCATTTAGTGTAGTGCACCCTGTGGGGCACCACCCTGTCCGCCTCCAGGATGGACGCCCTCAGTCCCCCCGCCGGAGGGGGTTGCTTGCTGGTGGGCCACAACGAAGCGATTCTGCAGAACTTGCCCTTTAATGAACAAAGCCACCTCACTCAAGGTGATGTCCCCTTGCTGGGGACAAGCTGCATCTGTGCCTGACCTGTGCCAGGGTCCCCTGTGGCCTCTGTTCTGACTGTACTGCACCCCAACTTCTCCTGCTGCCCAATCTCCACCCCGCCGCCCACTGGCAGCTGTTGGTCCCGAGAGCATGTCCCAGAAAACCTCCTGCCTGCTCCAAGAAGACAGCTCCCAGTCTCTCAAGGAGACCAACCTGTCACGTTCACCCCCTCACCAGAGGCCCAGATCTTCAGTCTCTTCTGCTCTCAGACGGCTCCTCCTGGGAAAATGTTCTGTCTCAGGCTGAAACTCTGCTTCTTTGTAACTTCTTCCCACTGGTTCTACTTCTCAGCGGTGCCTAGAACCGAGCTGTGTTCTCCCACGGGCCAGTCCTCCGAGGGCAGTGCAGCTCCTGCTCATCACTGCTGCGACGTGGCCACGTTTGCGGTCTGCGTGGCATCTGATCCTGCTGTTCCTGACGTCTCCAGCGCAGTGTCCTCTCTCTTCTCGTGCCCATCACGTGGGCTCAGCGTTCACCAGGATTCCACTGCCCTGGGGCACTTGCCTATGCCCTGGCACTAAGTACACATTGACTGACCTGGCTAAGGCCTTTTTCTCCACACCAGTGTGTCAGGATCACCAAAGCAGTCTACTTCTCCCTGCAGGGCCAACAGCAGACCTTCGGGGTACAGCCTCAGGGCCACGGTAATTCTGCTTTCTGCTGTAACAGAGTCTGCAGACATATTAACTTAATATCCCATAAAATACCACTCTGGTCCCGCCCCTATTATGGACACGGCTTTGCCTGCCCCGCCCATCAGCACCGCCCTGCACCCTCAGGCAGGCCACACAGCACTGCTTCTTGGCAGGGCACCCAATGCTCAGCAAAGGACATGCAATGGTGGGCCCGTGTCCATGGATCAAAGTGGGCTTACGGAAGACTCAGTTACGGTGAAGTGATGAGGCTGTCTCACAAGATGAATTTTATGCTTTTGACTAGAAGCCACTATATGGTGCTGACTCTCCCATAGCCACAATGTATGGGTCTGGGAATCAGGTGTGAAATTTTCTGATTCCTGTCCTGGAGAAGTTGAGCTTTGCTGGTTTCAAGCTGTTTGGCCCCAAGTGGGGGAATCTTCTCCCAGGGACACACAACAGAGCCCAGCAAGGGTTCTATTGAATTTGAACAGGCTGCCACACAATGCAGACAAGGACTAAGTCTGGACCCCAGCTTGTCTCTGGTGCCTCCTGGTGTTTCCAACAAAGGCATCCAAAAAAAGGAGAGGCCACTGGGAGAAGTGGCTCACATCTGTAATCCCAGCACTTTGGGAGGCTGAGGAGTGCCTGGGGTCAGGAGTTCAAGACCAGCTTGGGCAATATAATCCCCTATAAAAAAAACTGAAAAATTAGCCAGTTGTGGTGGCGCTCACTTGTAGTCCCAGCTACTCAGGAGGCTGAGGCAGGAGGATCACTTGAGGCCAGGAGCTCAAGGTTGCAGTGAGCTATGATGATGCCACAGCCCTCTAAGACTGGGCAATAGAGCGAGATCCATCTCTTCTAAAAAAAAAAAAAAAAAGAAGGAAAAACTATATGGAACTCCAAAACTCCAGTGCTTCAGAAATGAGGGTCTAGGCCAACCAGTCAGGGAATCCTGAACAGCTGAGGGCAAGGGGCGTGTGTGGGCACAGGGGTGGGGCAGATAGACGTGCTAGTGGTCAGCTACAGCCTCATGACCAGTCGCAGAATCGTGGACTCCAACAGCTGAGTGTGTTTTCTCTCTGCTTACTGTATGTATTTCTGTGTGTTTACTGGTTTCTCATCACATAGGCAGCTTACTATGAATGCACATTGCTATGCCATAGCCCAGGCCTTCTAATCTAACCGCATTTAAAGGCCCTGACATGACTTCTGTCCGGAATCCTGGATGTCACCCTCCCACCCACAAGAGGAGGAAGGAGGGCCCACCACCACCGATTACAGAAAAGGAGGGTGGGAGAGTCCATGGACTTTCCAAAACCCAAAGAATTCTCTGGGCCCTGACTTGGTGATGCCAGGCCCATCAAGGCAAGCTCTGGCCTGGCTGGTACTCCCCACCAGCCTCCCTCTCTTTGGCTGCTTGTGTTAGTAAGGGGAGAGCCAGCCAGTTTTCCGAATAAAAGGTAACTTTATTATGACATAGGAAAGACTACAAGCCACTAGGGGAAGAGGAGAAAGAGTCAAACAGCTCCCCAAAACAAGGGGCAAAAGGTGTAAACATTTTGGTAATAAAATCTCCAACCACAGCACAATCATCGGAATTTTTTCTTACAATTTTTTGTTTTCAAAGTCATAGTAAACGAAAATAGTCACTTGAATCGTCAAAAGAACAGCAATTTTACACAATGAAAAGCAAACACACCAAGCTGAAATACAACACGCTCGGGTATACGCGCTGCAGGGTGCTACGGCAAGAGGGGAGGTCCAGGGCCTGTTCCGGGCCCGGGAGGGAGCCCAGGCCGCGGAGGGCCCTGGGCTGAGGGAGGCCGCCCAGCTCCCAGCACATCGCAGGGCTCAAAACTCTCGCTTCAGGAGTGTCTAAAGAGGGGAAGTCCATCTATCTTACTGAGAAGCACTGAGACGACAGCCAGCATCTCCAAAGTACCTTTGCTTTTAACACACTCACCCAGCGTGTCCCTTAGCGGCAAGATGCACTTTCTCACTATCGACACCTACACAGGGTGGTCACTAGGAACGGAAAAACCATTTCCCTGAATTTTACAGCCGGGTTGGGAGCTAAAAGAAGATTCCGGAACCCATCATGCAAATATCTTGCTCCTAACAAAGTAAATTCCCATGAGCATATCAAACCCCGGCCCTAAGGCCAAGGGCCAGGCAGCGCCGCAGAAGAGAGTGCTTCCAACACTCAAGCCACAGCGCATGAGGGGACTCGGATACAAAAGTTTAATAATGCCTTTTAAAAACTAAAGTGGCTCCATCTCCCTTCCCAGCTCTAACATTCGGGGAGCAGTCGGCGCCCCTCAACACAGCAACAGGAAGGTGTAAGGGGGCATGCGGGAAGCGCGGCCCGAGGGGACCGCAGGTCACCTGCCAGAAAGGCCTGAGGCTGGCACTCCAGAGCAGCAAGGGCGCTCACGGGGCTGCAGGACCACCGCAGTCAGCTCTCCTCCCCAGACGGTCGTTCCCGATAAAACACCGCCTCTCCCCAGGAGAGACCTGCACAGCAGTCACACACAGAGTACGGTCACATGGGGCCACTTCCAAAACTCTGGGCCCACCCACATTTCTTTAATAATGCTTATTTTAAAACATGCTTCGACTTGTATTCTCGAAGCGCAGAAATACAACGAAATGAATCGGGCAAGTGCTCAAAAACCGTATCCCCGAGGCTGCTGCCGCATGACGGTTGCGCAGTGAGTGCGGCCATTTCCCAGGCTCTCGTGTCTTCCATGCTGTCTCTGCCCCTCCCAGCCGCACTAGCTAATGAGCTAGAGCTGCTCCCACCTGCTTTTGTGTGGCCTGTGAACTAAGAATAATTTTCATTTTAAATAGTTAAAAAATCCGAATTTCTTGACACATGAAAATTGTATGTAACTCAGATTTCCACGTCCATAAATAAAGCTGTATTAGAACAAGCCACACTCATTTGTTTAGGTGTTACCTATGGCAGAGACCTACAGAGACCCCCAGAGCCTACAATGCTTACCACCTGGCCCTTTGTGAAAAACACCTGCCAACCCTGCGACAGATGACTCCATTCTCTCCCGGACTGAAGATCCCGCAGTTCAGATGCAGACAGGGCTTCCAGGACAAACACAGCTCGAGAGATGGCTGCTTCACAAACTGTATTAAAAAAGATTTCCTCCCCCATGTTCCTAGGTTGTAATTTCTCAGAAATGGACAATCTAAATTTGAGTTTGGATAGACACATGCAAAATATCTTACAAGGAACAACGCATATTGTTCTCCTTCCTCAGCTCTGCCGAAAAGCTCAATCACGAAGTCATTTTATTCGTGCCACACCGGAAGCCGCACCGAATGCAAAGCGAGGCACAGCAGCAACACGACCCATCCCCACTGGAGCCACTGCAGCTCTGCACCCACGGACTCGCCGCCGAGCGGCCACAGACGGTCAATGGGACAGAAGGCCAGGAAGGAAAAGACCAGGGTTGGAAGCAATGAAACGACTGGGAGATGCTGCATTTGCTCCATGGACTAGGATGACAGAGACAGCTGCTAGCTACGGCCCGATTCTCCCGCTGTGACTCCACTGACCAAACACACAGATGCTGGGGGCAGGGGGCAACAAACAGCACCAGTTAAAAACAAGAGCCACTCTTGAGAACAAAGGGGGAACTATCTAAATTTCAGTATGAACTCATAATTCATTCAGTTTACTATTATTACATTTTCGAAATTCACCATTGTGGAAAAAGAGAGAAAAGTGGTGGGGGATAAGAAAATGCCTATTGCTAAAAAACTGAGAGATGCTTCCACATGCAGTTTGATGCTAAGTTATCTGCAGAACGGATGCACTTGGAAACCCAACTTAGCGTCTTCCACAAGCGCTGGGGGCTGCTCCACAGCTGCTGAAAAAAACGGAGGCTAAGAGTACCATACTCGACATCCTTAATGCTAAGCTCACGGAGAGAAAGGTGTCTGCAAAGCTTTGCCCTGCACACTAGCCTAGTCTCTTTGACTTACTGCTTTCATGGACCCATAATTTTAAGACAAGCAGACACCTTTCCAAACTGCAAGCTGGGCAATGACTGGAGGCATCAGGAAGTGCCGGGCAGAGGCTGCTAAGTGCCAAGGCTCCCAACTCCCCCGACATCCTGAGGAGCACGGGAGATTCCTGGCGACAGGGCTACTCTGCTGCTTCCTGCCCAGAGCACACCCCCGTCTGGCCTCTGTACAGCTCCTGGAGCCCCCACCACCTGTGCTTGTTGGTCCTGACCCTGAGGGTCCCAGGGCAGAGGGGCCCACAGGGCGTGACTGTGTGGGAGGTGGTGTCTCCAGGTCGGGGAGGCTGGGGTCACATCGTTAGGCTTGCCAACTCGTCACCTTCATTTTTTCCAACCAGCTGCGGATAAGGCTACTCATATTCCAGGAACTGTTTGTGATAGAACAGCAAGTACCTGCAGAGGCAGAGAGAGGAAGATGCTCACACTCTGATTCACAAGATGTCAAAACCAAAGCCACTGCCCCAAACGAGAGCGCAGCTCAGCGCCCTCTGCACATGTGCCAGAGCCCAATTTCTTGGTTGATGGTTTTGGTTTTTCAATCCCCAAGGGGGAGAGAGCACTTCACTAACTGGTGGCACTGCCCCCACCAGGAGGCCCCCCGACCTCCACAGCCCTCTCCCCGAGCTATGACTACCCCGCCTGCGTGGGGCCCAGCGTCTGCCAGGACCACTGCAACAGGGTCCAGCCCAAATCCACCTGCTGCCCTCAAGACTACCCTTTAACACACACATTCTTCTATGTAAAACCTCTCAAGGGGGCTTTCCTGTTGCTCAGAATATAAAGTCCAAACCCCTCAAAGAGTCCATGGCAGCAAGGTCCCCTTGGTCCCTGGAGGGAACATTCTCTCTCTCCCCTCTGATGACTCACTGAGGCCGGCATTCTACCTAGAACAAGCCCTTGTCACTTGGGCAACAGAAGGTGAACCCCCCTGAATGCACTAGGTGCAGACGTGGCTGTGGACTCAGATGAACAGACAGGAAGCAGAGGTGCCTGAGCAGGGTTCTCCTCCCACCCAAGGACGCACCCTTCGCTGTCCAGCACGTCCTTAATGCTGGCCTTGGTGATAATGGCATCATCACACTTGAACCACTGGTCTTTGTGCTGCCGGATGAAGCTGGTGTAATGGCCACTCTCCAAGGTCCCTTGATGGTTAACAACGGCAAATAACGAATATCTAGCATGGGAGGGAAGGAGTAGGAGAGAGAGCAGCTGACCGTCAGAAACCAGACAGCCCAGGCAGGGAAGGGGAGGCCCGGGCCCAAGCACCGCACCCCAGCAGCTATGGCTGACACACAGGAGGCTAACAGAGGGGAGGGAGAGCCTGGCCAGCCCTGCTCGCTCTCCCTCACTCCGCTGCCATCTGAGACTGCATCTAATGGAAGCAGGCAGCGGCAGACACACCAGCCTTCGTTCTTCCCACAACATCAACAGGAGGAAGAACAGTGAAAGGAAAAGAGGTCCCACTGTGTGCAGCGAAGGCAGCCAGTCAAGCTCTCCAAATGGAACCTCCCTCCGGCCAGAGACCAGGGGAAGGGATGGGGCTCCTCCGACAGTGGGGAACATTTATAACGACGAGGTATACAAAGTCCCTCCCCAACAGAGGGCAGAGGGCCAGACACTAAGTAGGTCAGTGGCCACAGGAACAAGAGCCCTGCCAGTACCGCTCCTAAGCGTGTGGTTCCCGAGAGCCACTGGTGTCCTACGAGGCAGAAGGGATGCCCGCTTGCCCGGAGCGTGACCAGAGGCACCAGGACACACACACTACTTGGCAGCACTTACTTGTTGTCATTACTGAGACTGTCCGTGGGCTGCTGGTACTGTCCGTTCATCCTGCTCTCTTTGCTGTAACAGACAAGGGCGGATGCAGCCTCACAGATTAAATAACATCATCAGGCAGAGACACAGGGCTCCAGCAACACCAACCACACCAGATGCCGTGCTAAGGTATGTTTTATGTGCTTTCTTGTTCTTTCAACAACTCCATTTTAGGCAGAAGTGATCCCCGTGTTACCTGAGGACACCGGGGCTGGTCTGTGAGGTGAACTGCCTAGGGCACACCTGGGCCCCAGGGCCACCTGGCCTGGCCTCCTGACACTACCATGTCCTCTCTGGGGGGGGTGGGGAATGGAGCCACAGGCCATTCACTGCCTGAGAACTTCCGAATGGGCTTATGACAGGAGCTGGAACTGGGACAAAGTTCCCAGAGTTTAGTCTGTAACACACCAGATGCGAAGGTGCTCTCAAGTTAAATCCACTCAACAGCCTAGACAGCTGTTTCCTCAAAGGACAAAGACTGCTGCTTGTCACTTCATAACCTGCACATCTGCTGGTGAGATGGGGGAGGGGCAGCACTGGAAACAGGAAAATCCACGTTTTATTTATCTCATTTATGTAAGGGGGCTGTGGCTACCAATAGCAGAAAACACCAAGCTCTCTTGAGACCCTGACATCAGCAATCGTACCACCACCTTCATGGACTCATGAAATCGTGACTGGGGCCGGCTCACTTCCCTGGGCACAGGGTTACAGGCTGACAGCACAGAGCTATAACCCTGGTGGTCTTGTTTTATCTGAGATGGTCACTTGTATGCCCCAGGAGCAGGACCAGAAGGAAGGACACCAGGAAGATGCCAATAACAAAAGCAATTTGTTTTTACATGGTGCTGTGGGTTAAGCTGCATCCCCTAAAAAATAACATCCACATTTCAGCTCTTGGAACCTGAGATGGGATCTTACTTGTAGAAAGGTCTTTGCAGATGTGGGCAGTTAATAAGGATGTCTAGAAGAGATCATCCTGATGACCTGAGTGGGCCCTAAGTCCAGAAACCAGGGTTTCCAGGAGGGATCAGCAGCGGGAGATGGGACACAGACTGGTGGGAGGAGCCCAAGAGCCGGGAGGTGGCCAGGAACCGAACCGTCCCCAGACCCTTCACAGGAGAAAGGGCCCTGCCTACAGCTCAGTTTCAGATTTCTGGCCTCTCACACAGAGAGAAAATCTGCTTCTGTGGTTTCGCGCCGTTGACTTCGTGGCTATTTGTTATAGCAGCCACAGGATGCTGACGGTTTTGTGCATCGATGAGCATTATGGTTTTTGGAGGATTACATTTTAAGTGGTCTATGATACAAAGGTTTGAAAACAAGGAAAATGAAATCTACAACTGCAAAATAAACATCTGTTTATATTTCAAAATCTGTTCTACCAAATAAAGCGCTGCCTTCTCACTGGATCCCACACCTTGATGAATTCCCAAGTTTAAAAGTGGACAGAGAATTATCAGAGAAATATTCAAAGCAAAAACTGTATCTGAGGAAAAGCAATTCATTAAAATATGTCTTGGTTAAGATCAGGGTAAATAATTAAGCTTGTGGTAGGTAAGGTTTGTATCAACGTCAGCAATCACCTTGTCAAAGCCCCACCAGGACCATAGCATCCCCTGCCCAGATGCAGCTGGACAAACCCTCTCCTACCTGGAGGCCATGAAGGGGGTCATGTCCAGTTCCAGGGGAAAGGACACATACGTGGTGATCTTCCGCCTCAGCTTGGCTGAGTGTTCGAATCGCTACAGAAACAGGAGTTGGGGAAAGAGTAAGAAAGGAGACAAGCGCCAGTCAGCTCCCAGACTTTAGTGGTTTCCTCCAATGACACTTCTCTGTGCCTCACACTGTATGTTTTTTAATGTCTTTTGGCTGCATGCAGAGCTCACAGATTTAACACCACAATGTTGATCCATACAAACTCCAACGTATGGGGTTCAGGTCAAGCCCTGAAATGACGGGATCGTTCAGGGGTGACACCAGGGCTACTACGATGTCATCTCTCAGCAAACACAGCGAACTGCAGGAAGCACACATCCATAACTGGTGGCAGCAAAAATGAACATGTCCTTCCTTTCACCAGACAAAAGATACTCCTTTGACTAGATCAGGGGCACCAAATCCAGCCAGTGAGCTTGGAATTGTTTTACATTTTTAAAGGGTTGTAAAATAAAACAAAGAATATGTGGCCCAGGAAGCCTAAAATATTACGATCTACTATCTGGTCCTTTATGGAAGAAGCCTGCTGACTCCTTAACTAGATCATAATGCTAAGTGTCTCTGTAATAAAGTAAGAGAAAAACAGAAAACTTGGGCCAGGCGGAGATAGCAAATCTGGGTAGAAGTAATAAAGTCTTAACTACGTGCCCCACAGAGTAACTGACACCCTACGTTTCACTGTGAGGCGACTGTGTTCTGGTGGCCACAGCACAGGGGAAAAGTCATCACACTCGCAGCCCCGAGCTTGCTCAGCGTTCCCTACTGACTCGCTGCAGTTACAAAACGTCTTCTGTAAACCAGACCTACGGGCTGCGCGTCACACTGTGCACTGAATCAGTCTGCCGCTAGAACTGGCTTGCTGGAAAACTTACTTTGAGATGGAAACAAGCCACGATGGGCAGTTTCTTCATGGTGAGCTGTTTGGTGGACTCCTGGTAGCTGTGGCAGCCACTGCACTTGATCTTGGCGCTGCTTCCCAAGTGCTCTGGTCTGGTGAATCTACGAGGCATAAGAAAGATGGGAGACGTAAGAGACAGGAACGAGAGAAGACAGGTATTTTATCACTTTCGATGGGTCGATTTCTCTACTAAAAACTTACATATACAGTTAAGGATGTTTGTGATTTCACAATGCAAAAAAGAAATTATTTTTTCCTCCACCTTTCCTGCCTATTTTTTATAAAAAACATTTATCTTAAATACTGTTTAAATCGAAGGCCTGGAGAAATGGTAATAATTTTCTAACTATCATACCACACAGCAGTTAAATTTGCCCCAGAAAAATGAAAATTTGTATTGATACAAAAACTATACACAAATGTTTATAGAGGCTTTACTGATTAACAGCCAAAGACCCGGAAATGACCCAGATGTCCTCCAGCGGTGAAGGGTTAAACTGTGGTGCAGCCACAAATACTGGTCAGCAACAAAAAGGCACACCAGTGATCCACACAGCAGCCTGGGTGAATCTCCAGAAAACACCATGCGTGAAAAAAGCTGCCGCCAAAAGGCTACACGTTGTATGATGCCATGTACGTAACCCTGAAAGGTCGGATTTGTAGAAATGGTGCAGGAGGGGATGGCGGGAGGGCAGGAGGCACAGCTGTGCGGGACGCCATGGCGATGGAGAGGCTGGGCACTTCCTGCCCGGACGTCAGCATCCTGGCTGTGGTGCCCACCACAGTGCTGCAGGGCTACCATCGGGGACACTGGGTGAAGGGTACGCGGGCTCTCTCTGTGTGGTTTCTTACAACTGCAGGGGAGCTGCAATTATCCCAACATAAGAAGCTTAACTTGATTTCATTCTTCTGGTGACCCTGGGTATTGGCAGCCACACCCCTGCCCACAAGAACACGTGCCAAGGCCCTGGCTGTGCTGGCCCAAGCCCAGGGAGTTCAAGTCCCTGGCCACCTCCTTACTATCCAAAGCTGGGCCCTGCTCCTGGGGCCACAATGATGTTGACTGGCAACTACCTTCCCGTCCCTTCAGGCCATGGAACCGGGGCAGTCCGGGCCACCTAACATGGTCAGCATATCTCCTTGGCCTGGGCGCAGAGCCTCTGGACCCTGACCTGGCCCAACCCAACACTCCGCAGAGCCACAGGTGGCCCCAGGACAGGCAGGATCAACACTGCCTTGATAAGCCCTGCCGACACCCACCCCACAGCCTCCCCTGCCGCCCGCATCCCCCATCAGGAGTCAGATGGAGGAGACCTGGAGGAGGGAGTCCCAGCTGCACCAGCCATTCCCTGCCCAAGGTGCCAAGTCATCCTAGCTGCAGATGCAAGGCTTTATGCTCACGAACGCCATGACTTGTGTGCCAACCACCCTTGGTTCCCAGAAGGCACGAGCTTTGCGCTCCTTCTTTCCATGATACTATTCCCCCGACACTCTGCCTTTATTCAGTTGTGACCGGACTGGCTCTGGCTAAAGAGGCATTTTCCTCTTTGGTCAGCCCTCCCAATAAAATGGTGCACAAAAGTGGGGGGAAAAAGCCTTCCTTAAAGAACTGAGATGTCTGGGGAACTAATTTTCTAACGGTGGGGACAGATTATGACACAGAAGGGCTGCGTTAAAAGCACTTCTGGCACAACAGGTAGCTACTAACAATAAAAACTCATAAAACAGACATTTCAATGTACTGTACACCAATTTTTAAAGCTGAAAACAAACAACCCAATCTTTCTTCAACCAAGTATGGAGAGCCATTGTTTATGCTTTAGAAATTCTGTCATCTCACCCAGCACAAGACAGGAGCCCTCTGGCCAAAGTTGAGCTTGTTTCACTGCGGCCTTGTGATCTAGTCTCGGGAGAACTTGGAAAAGGGAGCCCTTGCTTTCAACACAAGGCAGGGATGGACGCGCTCTACCTCTTCTCCCCCGACGTGGGTGCTGTCGCCAGCCATGCGAGGCCTCTCCTAACCACACACGTTTCCTACACATTTCGGTTGGTAGTTCTACTGCCTTCTCCCCCATTGCCTGCTTTGTGTATAAAGTTTCAGTTTTACTGAAATTTATGACTAAATTTTAATTTAGTGTCTTTGAAAAATGTTTTTGGTTTTGGTTATTTGTTCGTTTTCCAAATTAAAATGTGGTACTCCATTATACACCTGGACCTATCAGTGCAAGAAAAGCTTGCACCCTTTCTAAGGAACACTTTCACTCAACAGGGATTCTCCTGCAGTAACCTTTAATTAATCCAAGTAAAAGAAAATAAAGGCTATAGAACACTAGACTCAATTAAAATTTAGGAAGTTTTTCTGATCTCTTCACAATTATATGCTACAGCTATTTGAATATATTTTACAGCAAACACTCCCTACATTTTATCACTTATCTGAACTAATGAAGTGGTGAATGGACAAATTTGAAAATGACTGCAAGTACGGAAGACCACATGTACGTTCTGATCTCTTGCAGAAAAGGCCATGTACCATAGGGTGGGGCAGCTCTTTGTTCACACTCTGGTGTAGGTTATTAACCACAAAAGGTGAGGGAGCTCCAAGTCTTGCTCTATGGCTCTCAGTTCATGTACATCGAGGTGTGGACCGCCAGCTAGGGATAAAGATATCCTACACTATGCAAAGCTGGTGGACAGAAATATCTACTCGTCTTGGAGAGGGAAAAAAAAAGGCAAACTAGCATGAGCAACCGCAGGCTAATGTCCTGTCTGTTCTCAAGGCTCTGTCCTAGGCATGTGAAAAAAAAAAAAGCCCCATTTGATCCTAATCAACCCCTGCTTCTGAACACCCTTCCCATGAGGAAGACTATGGTGGGCTTCTCACCTTCGCAGGCAGTCCGTGAGCGTGGTGGTTCCCGACACATGGCTCTCTCCATTCACCACGCTGCCCTCACTTCCTGGGCTCAGGGGCCAGAATGGGGTGGAAGAGCCAGGCAGATCTAAACTGATGTCCCAGAAGGGGTCTATTGTGGTAGAGACTCCACTAGAAGCAAAGGGAGACAGACGCACGTGAGGACTACTATCCACTGTGGCTCCTGGGGCAACACCGTGTGGAGGATGCCCCACCCTCCCCTTCCCCACTTCACCCTTTTGCACGAGCATCATCTCAGGTTGGACAGAGAGCAGAGTGCTCACACCCAGCATGTCCTGGGCTCCCAAGGTGGCCCCAGGAAGGGATGTGTGAACCCCTAAGGCCAGGGCTGATCCTAAAGCAATGATTTCCAAACCCGGAAGACCATCATAATCATTTAGGGATTTTCTTAAGATTAAAAATTCACAGGCGCCAGTCCAGAGGCTCTGAATCCATGGATCTCTCTCTGCTGCACCTGGGAACTGGAACCTCCTACCCTGGGTGGTAAAGGAGGCCTCCAAGCACACTTCCCAGAGAGCATGCACTAGCCAGGCCCGGCAGCCCCAGCTGGGCAATTGATGCTGCACTTAACAAGACCAGTTCCTTCCTAGAGAATTATTTCACAACATAAAAAAAAAAACTCAGATTGATGAATGTAGTATAGATATTTAAACAGGATTTAAAGCTGAAACAATCTCCTGCTAATGGAATTCAGTAGTTTAGGGCCTGTGAGGAAGTCAGAACTGCACAGAGCAAACTCTGAGCCCAACCTGATTAGAACCAAGGCGTCACGCAATCTATGATCCTTACAGAAAGCTGCACCTTGACACAGGCAGCTCTGGCCTTTCCAATATCCAACTGGCCTTATGTAGACTGCAAATAGCAATCCATTAGGGGTTCTGAAGTAATTTTAGTGGATCATGACCACATTTTAAAAAAATTGATCTGCAATAAAAAACAGAGCCAGATGCAACAGCCTGTGGTCCCAGCTACTCGGGAGGCTGAGGCAGGAGGATCACTTAAGCCCAGGAGTTCAAGGTTACAGTGAGCTCTCACGATGCCACTGCACTCCAGCCTGGGTGACATATGAGACCTCATTTCTAAAAATAACTAGTAGCATGCACTGAGTTTGAGTAAGAGGGTTCCTCTAACCTAACAAGGGATTCTCTTTCTGGCTCTAGAAGCTTGGAACACTAAGCAGAGGCCACACCTGGAAAGAATTAGGGCCACTGCATTAGAGAAAATGGAAAAGGAAACCATAAATTCATTAAAACTAATACACTTCGGAACACACGTCAAAAATCTGCCATTTGTGATCTAGCCCTTCATGAAATGGGCCTGTTGTATTTGGTTCCTGGTGTCGAGGACTATAAGGGAAGCAGAGAAATGGGGGACGGGGGAAAGCTCCCAAGAACGCATCCTGTGGAGTGGACAACAGCAAGGACCTCGACACTGAGGGTGCACATCAGAAATGACCCCCACTTGAGGGTGCCCACGGGGGCACCAGCCTCTCCAAGAGAACGAGGCCCACCCACCAAGACCTTCACACTCAGAGCATCTGTTCATCATTTCTCTAGTATCTTTTCAATTAGAGCTATTCTGTCTCCACAAATGACAACGGTGTGGCTGTCTAACAAAACCACCTCTGCTTCTCGGCTGGTTGCTGCTGCAGACAGGCCACTGTAAGAGCCAAACAGCCCAGTGACCTATCCATCAAGATGGCCTGGTGGGGGTGGCGTCCACCATGCTCTGGGGCCAGGAATCTACTTTAAAGCCTGTTCAGAGCACACGGCTGTGCTGACGGGAATCTGCTGTGGTGCCGACACAAATGGAGCCAGTGCTGACGCTGCAGAGCACACTCACTGGCAGACTTGGCAGGTGACGTCCGACTGCAGCCCCCCCGTGAAGATCTGGTCAATGATGCAGTTGCAGTGGTTGGGGTTGTTCGCCTTCTTCCCATTATCATCACCTGGGGACAGATCACGCTCCGTGATTAGCATCTGTACACCATAAAGATGGCAAGGCCCCAAGAGAAGGACACATCTGCCCAGGAGGGGCCCAAGGAAGCCAGGAGTGCTGACACTCTGGTATTCATCATTTCAACAGACCTGGCAGAGGGTCCCATCATTATTTTAATGTGATGAGAAATTGGAGCTCTTGGATTTCCAACTCTTCTTTCTTTCATTCCCTAAGAAGAGTGCCTTAGAGCTTCTTTTTATCTTAGCAACAAAGCACATCTAATGCCTAATAACTGGGCAGAGTTATTGATTCCCTTTTTCATATACAGAGACACTAAATAAATATGTTTCTAGTGAGATAGCCAAACTTATTGTGGGCCAAATATTCCCAGGGAAGCCCCTACCCTCTCCCTTCCCTGGCTAGGTAAAATGGTGCCCTTAGATCAGGAAGTGTCACTATATGACTTTCTCGGGCTTTTCCCCGCCAGCTCATGCACTCTCACCCCAGGTAAGCAGCCTGTCATCCAGGCAGGTTTATCTAGAGAAGTGCCACTCCCACCCTCTACTCAACACACGTTTTATTTATTTATGTGTATGTAGATAAATAAAAAATGTACGCAGCAAAATACAACACATACAACTTCATTCGACTAGACAACGTGTGTGGCCATCTGTATATATGTTATACACTATCAAGCTGAATTATTACAAAGGAATAAAGAATGGCCTTTGAGTTTTCGATAGCAGAAAATTTAAGATTAGGAAGAAGATGCTGCCCAGAAGGATCTCAAATTCATGGGACAGAATCTTAGAGTACAGGAAAACATAACACACACAAGAAAGACACAAATACAGACACACAGAAACAGCAGTGGCGGCCCCCATGCCTTAAACAATTGCGCATCCCCAAGTGCACCGCGCCTGGGCAACCTCGCTACAGGGTTCTGATCGCCAACGTTTCTAAGAAGAACCTTTCATTTCTTTTCAGACATTTCAGTGCGAATTATGTCAGAAGCAGATCACAACAGTTTCATCATTTTTTGCTTATGTAAACATTTTAACAGCAATTCATTTTCAAATACTTGAGTTTTAGATCAGATTTCTGCTGGTTACAGAAGGCTCTTAATTATTCTCACTAGGTGCTTGGAATAATAATTTAATAATCTTCCACAGTGGCTCTTTTCTGTTGTATGTTATAAATCACATTAGGAAACCAAATTTTACCTAAGCTATTGAGCAACTTTTGATTCCTAGGACAAGCATTATTAAAAGGATCATGCATACGTTTTCAGCAGAAAAAATTTAAGACCAACAACCAGTACCTAACTCCATGACAGTGCATTAAAACCAGACATCTTACCTCAAGTGTGGGTCATTTCTGAGCTGGACCCCAGACCCCACCAGGCGACTGTGGGTGCCACGCGGCAGCTCAGCCGAGGGACTGACGGCATGGGGAAGGCCAGCTCACCAGGCCCTTAGACGGAGTGACCCGGGAAACAGGACTTTGTTTTTCAAAAGACACCAATTAAAGAGAAAATTAGCTGGCAGGATACTGCCACCAACTAGCTGTGCCAGCCCAGAGGCCACAGGTAACCCACGGGCAGCCAGGTCCCTAGTCACCTGAGCACAGTAGTCCTCGGGGCAGCACCTGAACTAGCAGCATCAGCATCACCTCTGGGCCCATGGAATCAGAAAACCCCAGCAACATGTTTCAAGGAGCCTCTGGGTGACCAGCCTACACTCAAGTTTGAGAATCGACCCCAGCTGGTACCTGTGCTGACAGAATCTAAGCCATTGGGTCCTCCACGCTGGGACCCCAGAGTGAGGAGGGCAGAGAGGGGTCAAGCTTGGCTCGAGTGGTTCAGTCCTCATCTCCCGCCTCCAGCCCCCAAACCATCAAAACTCACACATATCTGAGCACCCTCTGGGCTCGGGCTATGAGACTATGTTATGGGAGAGGCCGAGTTTCAATAAGAGCCCAAGAGAGACTTTAAAACAAAAGGCTCTTGACTGGAATCAGAAAGGATGTGCCCCGGGTCAGGGAGTGCTGGCAAGCACACAGGGGCAGTGCTGTTCCCAGCGCTCTCTGGCCATTGCACAGCAACAGTCAGTCCTTCTGGAGATCCCGCAAGGGGAGGGAGACAGTTTTGCCAGCTAAGGTGTGTTTGGGGATTACTCGGAGGCCTCAGGCCTGATAACCCAGAGGAACCCCAAAACCATCCCAAGCAGGCAGAGACCCCAAACCACACTGGGCGTTCTGAGATTTCACTGTTCACCATGATGGGTCAAGGGAGGACAGACTGCCAGGCTGCTGAAGCTATTTCCTCTTCTGTTAAACTATGAAGAACCTCTTTGAGGTAATTAGGGTGTCTTCTTATTGGAAAAAAAAGGATTATGAAGTCTATAACACAATCAAATGTCAGCCACGCTGATTTGCACAAGTGCATACTCGCTTTGCTTCCTCTCGTCAAGGAAAACCCTGTCCTAACCCTGGGAGAGGCACAGGAGGTGCAGCCAACCTTTGCAGTGCCGGTGCAGGACGTCCAGGGCTGCGATGAGGAACTCGTGGGCGTCCTGCTGCTCGTAGCCCGCCAGGTGCCGCGCGTGGGTCCATACCAGGTGCAGCAACTTATATGGGATGTGAGGGGACCGGTGCCCAGAGTAAAACTGCTCCGACAAGGAAAAGGGATAAACTGGTCAGGAATAAACACAGACTCTGAACACAGGACAGACAACAAAAAACATTTAACGGCTGCCTACAATTGGTAAGGCTAGTTTGACAAAAATGGCTCAATTTTACTTTTTTTTAAAAAACTATTTTTATTTGGACTCACTGGACTCTTTGAGTCCGCATATGAGTTTCTCTCTTCCCGCCATCTAGTTTTCTACAGATAAGCCTAAATGTTGAATTATGACTTGCAATGTGAGCTCAAATGCATGTAAAAATGATTCATTTTGCCCAATACTAGTTTACTCAAAGCATCAAACCACCTCAGGCCCATGTCCACCAGCGCTTCCACACAGGGATCACACATTACTGTGATTACAGAAGACTCAAGAGCGTCAGCCACAGACTCTCCTGCTCCTCCAGCTCTGAGGCTAACTGCCCCAGGGCCTGCCAGCCAGTTCTCCCCACTGCCTCTCCTCGGGACACTAGACCAAGCGTCATATCTTATGTTCTACGGCTTCCCAACTAGATGAAACTCCACAGAGGGTTCTTGCCCTGCTCAGATACAAAAGCATGAACGTGTACGACCACTTGACATTCACATTTCAGATTCTACCTTCTGAGCTAACATTAATTTTGCTTATAACAGACGCAGAGTGTCCCTTTCTTACGAACAGATCCCTAATTTTAAATTACAAATTCTGAAAGTGTTCAGGGAAACAAAATGACATAGTAACATATTATTAATAGATAATAATGAAATTAACTTTGTTCTTTCAAGTTCCCAAAGGGCTTACACTCTCAAGACACTCATCTACTTGATATTAACTGCCAGTTGTTTACAGAGAAGTGCCATGAAGTAGGCAAGGAAGAACACATCAAATTCCTCATGAGGCTTAGGGTTAACACTTGTACAATGACAACAGGTGAGAGCGGAGAATAGCTGTGAGGAAAAGAGATGCTAACAAGTTGTCTGGTAAAGGAAAGAATTAGAGCCACTGTCCACAGGTAACAGAAAATGAAACTGCTCATCCTAACAGGGAGGGAAGGAATGAGAAGAGGCTCAGCAAACCCTGAACGCTGTGACTCAGGAGCCGAGGCCCAGCCACGGTGGAACTCCTCTGTGGAAGTGTTAGTGTTTTGCTAGACTGATACAGAATCTCTGCAAGCTGCAAAAATGCAAAGTCTTCATTACATTACCCATAAAACAAATAACTAGCAATAGATTATGTGGTAGAAATCTAACAAAAAGGCCAAATCGCTAAACAAACAGCACAACCCACCTCTCCACCTGTGCACTGAGACCCCTCCAAGGACCCACGCTACAGAGCCGCGGTCCTCACAGCACAGTCCCCGGACCAGCTGCAGACACTACCTCAAACCTGCACGCAACTAAGAAGAGAGATTTCGGCCTGAAGTGGAGGCTCGTGCCCGTAATCCTAGCACTCTGAGAGGCCGAGGCGGGCGGATGGTTTGAGCTCAGGAGTTCGAGACCAGCCTGAGTGAGACTCCGTCTCTACTAAAAATAGAAAGAAATTAATCGGACAACTAAAAATACATAGAAAAAATTAGCCGGGCATGGTGGCGCATGCCTCTAGTCCCAGCTACTCGGGAGGCTGAGGCAGAAGGATTGCTTGAGCCCAGGAGTTTGAGGTTGCTGTGAGCTAGGATGACGCCACGGCACTCTAGCCTGGGCAACACAGTGAGACTCTGTCTCAAAAAAAAAAAAAAAAAAAAAAGAAAGAAACTAGCTGGACAACTAAAAATAGATAGAAAAAATTAGCTGGGCATGGTGGTGCATGCCTGTAGTCCCACCTACTCAGGAGGCTGAGGCAGTAGGATTGCCACAACACTCTAGCCCGGGCAACAGAGCGAGACTGTCTCAAAAAATAAAAAAAAGAGATTTCGAACACATGATGCAAGAACTACTAGAACTGAATGGAGTAATAGGCAAATCCAGTTTCAGCTGGCAATTTCAAAACTCTTCCTTCAGTAGCACAAGTACGCAGAAAGGATCTATGGGCAGGGATACTGAAGACCCTTTATCATTATGCAATGTTCCCCCTCATCCCTGGTGACACGCTTTGTCTAAATGGGAACGTAGCATTGTTCATCATTTGTAAAAATTCAATGAATTTTACATTAACAAAATAAAAGGTCACACGACCATCTCAACAGCTGTAGAAAAAAACACTTGGAAAAAGGCAACACATCCAGTCATGATACTCTCAGCAAACAAGGACTGGAAGCAAAATTCCTCAGCCCACTAAAGCACGTCTAAGAAAGATGCACAGCGAAATCATGCTTGATCGAGAACAAGGCAAGGACGTCCATGCCCTCTTGCTACGCCTAGTCAGCGTGACCCTAGAGGCCTACCCAGCATGGTACGGCAAGGGAAAGAAATAAAAGGCATACAGATTGCAAGAAAAGGAGCGAAGCCTTCTTCAGTGAAATTTATGACATGACCACCTATCCTGAAGAATCTGAGGGGGGAAGTTACTAGAACTAAAAACTGGTTAAGCGAGGCCACGGGACAAAAGGTGAATATACAAAAACTATTTCTAGGTACTAGCAATGAAAAATTCAAAACTGAACCTAAAAACAGTACCATTTCAATAGCACCAAAACCATGAAATACTTACATGAAATATGTGCAAGATTTAGACGCTGAAAATCACAAAACACCAATAAGAGAAACTAAAGACCTAAATAAATGAATCAGGAGAGATACTGGAGAGAAATGCTAATTTCCACACAAAAACCTGTAAAGGTATATAAATATTTATGGTAGTTTTATGCATCAAAAAAACCCCATTAACAACCCAAATACTCTGAACTGGGAAATGACAACTAAACACAGTCCGCCTATACAATGGGACTACTCATCAATGAAAAGCACACACTGCTGACATGCATGAGAACGTGGGTGAATCTCCAGTGCGAATGCTGCCACGGTAAGCTCGGCTCTGCAGGGCAGATGGTCTCTGCCCAGCTGCCCAACTCTGCACCTGTGGCTCCACAGCAGCCACTGACTGCGCGTGAGTGGTCGGGCCTGGCTTCATTCCAGGCAAAGGCTACTGAGACAAACAGAAGAAGGGTGTTTGTGGGCTCCTGTGCAAGACACCCGAAGAGCATCTGGGTTCTCTCAGAAACCGGTAGGGCAGGTACCAGCCCCACTTTTTAGCTGGGGTGACTGAGTGGCTTTGGGTCTGAGAACTTTATCTGAGGTCGCCAAGCAGTGGGTGCTAAGGCACCAGCCCAGGTGCTCCTTGACCCCAAGCTCCACTGTGTCCTGCCCTCCAGCTGGGGGCATGTCCCGAGTGCACACAACAACCAGATCAAGGGAACAGAGTGAGTGCGAGGCAGAGCGCAGAGGCTTAGATGAAGCACATGGAGAAAGGGCTGGCAGCAGAGAGGACCCACTTTTCTTGAGAAGGACGCAGGGAAGTGGCACGTGCACCTCTACACGCCTTCCCGAACCAGGACGATACACAATGGAGGAAGGGGGAATAGCCAG
Source organism: Propithecus coquereli (assembly GCF_000956105.1). Lineage (NCBI taxonomy): Eukaryota > Metazoa > Chordata > Mammalia > Primates > Indriidae > Propithecus > Propithecus coquereli. The sequence goes on along the minus strand of NW_012149230.1, from coordinate 4,562,256 downwards.
TCTTCACAGAGACAGACAGCGGCTGCCACTGGACTGCCCACCATGCCCTTCAGGGGCCCCTCCTGAGTCAGCGGCACGCCTCTGTGAATTGCACCAACAGTCTCTCATCTAACAAGCCCTTCTGGGAAACTGTGTCCTTATCTGTAATAAATGCATTTAATAAATATTTACTCCTTGCATAAAGTTCTAAATTTACCTTCCTGTATTATTGTCAACCTTATTTTACTTTTTTTAAAAGGGCAAAACAAAGTAGTTACAGAAACATTCTGCTGCAGAAGTCACGGCGCTCACCTCCTGAAAGAGGGAGGACATCTCACAGACCAGACAGGAGCTGGGGCTCTGCATCTCACAGCGGTGCCTGTCCGACAGGAAGAAGTCCCGGAGGAGCGGCGTGTGGGTCAGAGCCTGGACGATGCAGTTCATGAAGCACGTGTTCCCCAGGTTGATCAGCCCTCGCAGACCTGGACAGAGGCCATGGGAGAGCACCAGTTATGATACTTGTGCATCGACCTGCATGCACCGCTGGATCCCAGTGGCTTCCTTTACGTCTCCAAGTGCAGTCATTTTCTTTTATTCATTCATTCAAGAAGAAAAGAGCAAGAAGAAAGGTAGTATTTTTCTAATTTTTATGCCACTTTTAAATGAACTGTATAGAGGAATGCTCACCACCACCACCCCACCTACTTTTGCCATTATATGTTTTGACAGAATTACCCAAATGCATTTTCTATAACAGGAGGCCAGATTAGAATGGAGCTTCTCTAACAAACAGAAAACGCTTTTAAAAAATGTTCTGGAAGGCATTTCCTCAATTCTCAGAAAATTCAGCACACACTCACACATAACTTCTCTCCCTGAAGATGACTGCACCCAGCTTCGACCTGCCAAGATGAAACGTAAATAAAGACACACGCAGACTCTGAAGCCACAGGGCAGGGACCATTCCCACTAGCCACTGCTCCCTAAGCCTCCCACAGGGCCCCACAGAGAACAGGTGTCACGATCTGGCTGTGGAGCAAAACGATGAGTGACAGTCATGCACCATGGAGTTACAAAACCCACAACTTTACATTCACTTTTAAAGCCCAAAGAAGAAGCCTAAGAGTGAAAACAGAGCAGGCTCTGCAGATGGCCCTGACCCACCTATGGTACAGTTAGAGGTGATCTTCCTCCTCTTCGGGTTGTGTTTCAGCAGTTCAAGCTCCCGTTTGGTTGGTTCCCAAGTTGAGAACTTCTCTCCAACGCCTAAGCAGATAAAGGACAGTGCCAGGTGCTGTTAGCTAAACTGTCACCAAGTGTGTTTATAAATAAACATTGTGGTCATGTACCATCTATTAGGCTTTATTTCAAAGAGAGCTATCCGTAACATTTGGGCTTTCTAAAACCCTACTGTGCCGATATGGGCTGAACGTAACACTTGAAGGAGTTTTTCTTGGAGACTGTGCTGAGAAACACCTCCAATCAAAGCTACCCCAACAATGAAGCCAAGATGGTTGTTTTTCAGATGCCCTCAATCCCAGAGTACAGAGACTACAGCACCAGCACCAACAAGAACTACAAGGCAACTGAGAATGAGTCAAACTGACAGAGAGAAAATGTACTTTTGAGCAAACTAAAATAGATATAACTGTTGAACAATCATATGCCATAAAATACTCACACCAAGAATGGTATAAATGCTAATGAGCATCATATATCCTAACACATACCCTATTCACTCAGAAGTACTTGTTCCATGCTACCCAAAATTTCTGAATAATTCAATAGACTTTAAAAGAGTATCTTGGATAGATGAAATTACAGAATGTTTTAGAAGAATTCTGTTTTAATATGGAAGATGCATTTCTTAGCCCTGTGGTTTAAGTGTCCTGCACAATGAAATGATATACCCACACTTAGTTGCAATGTTACTAAAATTTGAGGGGGGGGGAGGAACAGGAAATACAAATCAAAAAGATTGCGCTCCACAAAAGATCTGTTAAAACCAAATAATGCTTATCACTGAGTTCACCTGCTTCTATTCTTCCATTCTCAAAAAATGGGAATTTTTTTTTTTTTTTTTGAGACAGAGTCTCACTGTGTTGCCTGGGGTAGAGTGCCGTGGCATCATCCTAGCTCACAGCAACCTCAAACTCCCGGGCTCAAGCGATCCTACTGCCTCAGCCTCCCGAGTAGCTGGGACTACAGGCATGCGCCGCCATGCCTGGCTAATTTTTTTTTCTATATATTTTTAGTTGTCCAATTAATTTCTTTCTATTTTTAGTAGAGACGGGGTCTCGCTCTTGCTCAGGCTGGTTTCGAACTCCTGAGCTCAAACAATCCGCCCGCCTCGGCCTCCCAGAGAGCTAGGATTACAGGCGTGAGCCACCGTGCCCAGCCTGGGAATGTTTTTAATGCAGACCAATCAAGGCAAGAATGTAAAACACATGCCAGGTGTCATGCAAAACATGTTCCTTTTGCACAGTAATTGTTCTGCTACTTGAGAGATGAGATGCTCCTTCATCAACTGGGACATACGATACCCATCACTGTCACTGTAAAGCACTATGAGCATTTGCTGGAACTAAAAAAAAAATCATGGCAACCAAGAGGAAAGAAATGATAAAGAACAAGGTCATATAATGTTTGCATATCTCTGACTCTATGTAGCCAATAAAGAGTGAATGTGGGCGTCCGTCCTGCCACCTGCCCATTGCTGCCGCCACCGCCTATGGGGGCTGGGGCCAGTCACCACTGCAGTTGCCCAGATGCTGCGGGTGTACGGGAGTATACATCGGCCCCTGAGCTACCAGGCCCAGGAGTGCGATATGGAGCGCTTCTTTAAGGGCTAGGGGAAGATCCTCGAAGTGGATCAGAAGAATGAACACGGAGTGTGATGATCTGTGTGATGCAGACGCTGTTTATGAACCGAATGGCAAAGACCTCTGTGGCGAGCGAGTAGTTGCTGAGCACGCCTGCGGCCCACGCTAAAATGGCAGTTGCAGTTCTGGACGCAGCGGATATGGTTACAGAAGTGACCGAGATAAATATGGCCCTCCTACCTGCACAGACTTACTGTGGACAATCTGTCAAGTCAGTGCAGCTGGCAAGACCTAAAGGATTATATGCGTCAGGCAGAAGTGACTTATGCAGATCCTCACAAGGGACAAAAAAATGAAGGGGTGACTAAATTTGTATCTTATTCTGATATGAAAAGAGCTTTGCAAAAGTTAGATGGAACTGAAGTCAATGGCAGGAAAATCAGGTTAGTTGAAGAGAAGCCAGGTTTCAGACGACGCCAATCCTACTCCAGGAGCCAGAGCCATTCAAGGTCTCATTCTTCAAGCAGATATTCCTGTAAGAGCAGAAGCTAAAGTGGCAGCAGCAAAAGCAGTCCTTCTAAGAGTAGATCCCACTCCCGGAGCAAGAGCCGCAGCTGCAGCCAGAGCTGAAGTCAAAGCAAGAAAGAGAAAAGCAGGGGCCCAGCAAGGACAAGAGCCACAGCTGCAGTGCAGACAAGAGCCGCAGCAAGAGCGAAGCCCAAGCTGAAGAGAAGATCCAGAGCAATGACAGTGCTGGAAAGTCCAAGAGCCGGAGTCCCAGCAGGCACAAAAGTGAAAGCATGAGTCAGAGCAGGAGCCAGGAGAGGACAGCAGAGGAGAAGCAAGGGAGTGTGAGTGGGAGCCGGAGCCAGAGGGCCTCCTCAAGAGTCACAGCCACAAGTGCAGCAGAGGGGGCAGCAGGAGCCACAGCAAGGGCAAGGACAAGAGCAAGGGCAGGAAGAGAAGCTGGGAAGAGAGCCGGAGCAAGAGCAAGAGCAGCAGAAGGTGATGCAGCGATTAAGACAGCAAGGCAGGCAGCAGCAAGAAAAAGGAGGAAGACACTGACCACTCCCAATCATAGTCCCACTCAGTGGCAAAGGAACTCGCCAAGTCCTAGTCTGGCCAGAGGGAAGGCTGGAGGAGAGTGAGGATGTTGGCACAATCAGGAGTCCCGGTCTGGGTCAAGACCGAATTCCAAATCAAAACCAAATCTTCCGTCAGAATCACACTCCAGGTCAAAGTCAACTTCAAAAACCCGATCTCCGGTCCAAGTCTCGATCCAGGTCTGCTTTCAGATCGCCTTCCTGGTCTAGAACTAGGTCCCACTCAAGGTCCTAACTAGCTACAACTATCCAAGAATCTTTTTTGTACATGTTTGGTAGCCGTAGCACAAGTGACTGAAATAGAACACGTCACTGCCGTACATTTTTAACTCCCCTGTGTCTCTATAATTGTTAAATCTAAGTGCTTCCTCTCAGTAAAGCCTCCTGGCACCAAGGCCTTACTGTTTGACTGAAAAAAAAATTTTCTCTTTGAAAACTCCCCTTTACATGAGTAGAATATCCGAAACATCCTGGCTTTCAGGCCTGGCCTTTCCTACAGGAGCTCAGTGCCTGGATGGCGCCAAGGCTGGAAGGATGACATAGGTGGGTATGGTCAGCTCAGCCATTTTTGCTCTTGAATTGATGCCCTTCGATGTATGCCATTTAGTGAAAGTGCTAAGTCTTAAGTTTCCTACCACTGTGGTTTCTTATTTTTAGACTTAACAGAGTTGTGAATAGCACAGTTGAAGAAAACTGATACCTGCAGTAACCCATAGGAAATAAACTGTAGAGTTCCATATTCTGGTATTGTGATTATATTGTTTTATATTTAAAAAGAAAATAATTTTTTGAATTCTATTTTTCCCTATCTTGCAAAGTATAGTGACGCCTATTTTCATTAAATATGAATAAAGACTATTTTTGCTTAGGGACAAAAAAAGTAAATGTGGGGCAAGGCACTGACAGCAAGTGAGAAACCCACACCGTACCACAGCAGCAGGGGCACCCACAACAGAACAAGAGTCCAAACCGTCCAGGATAGTTAAGTGATACATTATTCTATTTTCTACTTGGTAATTTCTATCTGCTGACACAGATTTAACATCACCCAAACATTTCGGAGTTTTAAAAGAGATTCTATAACACTTTAATCAGAAAAATGGTCTACCCTCCTGTAAGAAAGCAGATGTGTTGATGTGTTTATGTATTTATAGTTATTATTAATACTACTGCAGAGAGAGCACTTTCTAGAATATTGCAGAGCTGAGGGCAAACTGCTCTTTGGGGATTTCTGGACACTGAATGGCCTGGCCACCAGATCAGATACAACACAACCTTGTTGGTGCTATATTTGCTTCAGTTTCACATCTGCAGATATGCCCTGGGAGAGCTAAGTGCCACTGTATGTTTTTCTTTTCCAACCCCAAGGGGGACCTGGGTGAGGGAAGTGCCCCAGGAAACAGTCCCAGGGCATAGGGAAGCTGAGCAGGTGGCAGAGCCAGCCCCTCCCCTGCCACGCCCACTACTTCAGCTGACTCCCCCATAGGCCTGGGGGAAGGAGTGAGCAGGTGAGGGTCTCTTCCCACCAAATCACCACTTCCACTCCACACACTCCCCAGGTGCTTCTCTTTCTCTTACTGAGTTCTGCCCTTAACAGACATGAGGGAACTGCAGGTTGAGAGATGAGGTAGGTAAACTTGGGCAGAACCACACCTTGCAGCTTCCAAGCTTTCCGCTGCTCCTCTTTGGCGATTATTTCCATGTCTTTGTCATAGATGTAGTCCTGACACAAAAAGCAGTATACGCCTCCATACATCAGATCGATGGCTAAAAAGAGAAGGGAAGAAATACAAAGCTTAATTAGAAACTGCAAGAGAACGCTTTAAGACAGAGTTAAACACATAAGTGAAGGTTTTTAGATATCAACTGTTGGCAGCATATCCCCACTCTGAAGTCACATAGTCCCAGTCCAGAGAGATTTCCTCCCACTGAGACAGCTGAGGCTGAGCAGGTGAGGGGTGTGTACTGTGTCTGGAAGCTCCTGCCAAGGGCTGAGGAATCTGAAACAGAGAGAGAGAGAGAGAGAGGCGGCACACATGCCAAAGGAGCTAATACTTGAATACTGGGACCTCTGCTTTCCTTCTCTGAATGTGTAATACTTAAAACAATAGTAAAATGTCACAGAATATTTTAAATCCATAAAGATTTCTGGCCAACTGGCATAGAGTAACCACTAAGCTTCACTATATCTAGAATTCCTGATACTATTACAAAAAAGGAACAGCAGCTCTTTGCTGTCACTTTTGTTCTTGGTAGCACTTGCTACCAAGAGGTAAACAATTTCTAACTGGATGGCCTTGACTTTTTTTAAAATTTTTTTAAATTTCAGCATATTATGGGGGTACAAATGTTTAGGTTACATATATTGCCCTTGCCCCACCCGAGTCAGAGCTTCAAGCGTGTCCATCCCCCAGACAGTGAGCACCACACCCATTAGGTATGAATGTACCCATCCCCTCCTCCCCCCAACCTGCCCGACACCCAATGAATGTTATTACTATATGTGCACTTAGGTGTTGATCAGTGAAACCAATTTGCTGGTGAGTACATGTGGTGCTTGTTTTTCCATTCTTGTGATACTGTCTACTAAGTAATGGCCTTGACTTTGTGACCTAGAACTGCCTGCTGCCCACCTCTGGGTGGGTCTTGCATACTTTCTCAACTGCATCATCTATAAAAGAAAAAATAGGGCTAATACCAGGGCTCTTAATTACTTTATTATAAAAATAAATAAGATAAAGTCCTTTGAATGCCTGAAAGAAAGGTCCTCTCTCGATTCAACAATTAAAAAAACCTGGAGTGGGCAGGGGGAGGCTGCAATTCACCATGCCCTGTCAGATGTCCGGGAGGCAAGGCAGCCAGCAGTGAAGAGCACAGACCTAGAACAACTGGCACGAATCCTAGCGCTGCCACGCGACAGTGATGCACCGTGATCAATCACTCCACTTCTCCAGCCTCAGTTTGGTAAAATGCCGATAGCAACGGCACCAACGCCTCATAGGCTTGTGCGACGATTAAATTAGTACATAACTAAAGTGCATCTCCTGATAAACAGTAATGTCTTTTAAAAAAATCATGGTTTTACTATATTTTATGTCTTAAGTCACTATGACTTATATTAATACTGTGGTAGATCTTTAAAGTCCTCTAAAGCAGATCTACTAAAACTCAAAATAGCAATTTAAGAATCCCATGGCTATTGTCTACTCCTCTCAAAAAACTGACAAAAGTCCAACAATTTTAAAGTCGTCATCAGAACTGTTAAGGAGAGCTCAGCCTGCCTTTGCATATTTCCTATCAGTATGGTCCCTAGCACGTAGATATCAGAGGAAAAAAAATTTTTTTTTTTTTTTTTTTTTTTGAGACAGAGTCTCACTGTGTTGCCCGGGCTAGAGTGCCATGGCATCAGCCTAGCTCACAGCAACCTCAAACTCCTGGGCTCAAGCAATCCTCCTGCCTCAGCCTCCCAAGTAGCTGGGACTATAGGCATGCGCCGCCATGACCAGCTAATTTTTTCTATCTATTTTTAGTTGTCAAGCCAATTTCTTTCTATTTTTAGTAGAGATGGGGTCTCGCTCTTGCTCAGGCTGGTCTCGAACTCCTGAGCTCAAATGATCGGCCTTGGCCTCCCAGAATGCTAGCATTACAGGCGTGAGCCACTGCACCCGGCTGAGATTCTTTTATTCGACACCAAAAGCATGAGCAACAAAAGAAAAAAAATAAATAAATTGGACTTGAATTAAAAACATCTGATTCTGTGCATCAAAGGACATTATCAAGAAAATGAATAGACAACCTCCAGAACGGGAGAAAATATTTGCAAATCACCTATCTGATAAGGGTCAACCATCCAGAATATATACATGTGTGTATGTATATGTAATAAGGAACAAAAAAACAAGCAACCCACTTAAAAAATGGGCAACAGACTTGAACTGATACTTCTCCAAACATACACAAATGGTCCAACAAGCATATGAAAAAATGTTCACCATCACTGGTCATTAAAAGAATGCAAATCAAAGCCACAATGAGATACCACTTCACACCCACTAGGATGACTATTAAAAAAAAAAAAAAGTTAAGTGTTGGCAAGGATATGGAGAAACTAGAACCCTCATACATTGCTGGTAGGAATTAAAATGGTGCAGCCGCAGAGGAAAGGTGCTTTCACAAAAGTTAAACACATAATTACCATATGACCCAGCCACTTTATTTCTAGGTATGTATCCGAGAGAAACGAGAACTTGTCTACCTAGAATTACATACAATGTTCACAGCAGCACTACTGCTATGAGCCAAAAGGTGGAAACAACCCAAATGTCTATCAACAGATGAATGGATACAGAATGTGGTGTAGCCACACAACAGAATATTATTGAGACAGACAAAGGAATGAAAAACTAATACATGGTACTAATTCAAAAACATGTTAAGAGAAAGAAGCCAGACACAAAGGGTAACATATCGTATGATTCCATTTACATGAAATATCCAGGGTAGGCAAATCCACAGTCAGGAAGCAGATCAGAGCTGCCAGAAGACAGGGGAGGGAAGAATGCGCAGTGATCAGTTAACAGACATGGGGTGTTCATCTGAGGTGTGGAAAACGTTGAGAGGTGGCAGGTGCACAACACAGTAAATGCACTAAATGCCACTGAGTGTCTACTTTTAAATGGTTAATTGTAATATGAATTTTACCTCGACATAAAATTTTAAAACCCAAATCAACACCTACAATCAAAGTTCCCTTGGAAAATTACTTCATAGTCAAAAATACCTGTTCTAAGGACAAAGCCCTGACTGTGCCAAGAAAAATGGTTAACGCATAGGAATCTAACTATTGAAAATGAGAGCAAAACATTACCCAATGGATGCTGAGACGGCCCTTGTGTGGCAGGGGCTCTCCTACTGGTGGAGGGATGATGTCTGCTTCTGATTTACACATAGCCTACATGGGACTCCCCAAGCCACCAAGTAACAAAGGCACCGTGCATCCCACCCCTGAGCATAGGGACAGACACAGCGCTCAACTCAGAAGGAGCTGACATCTCGTGCCCATGCTCACACTCCTTTCTTGGGTAACTGAAACAACCCTTCTAAGATGACAGACAAAGCTAAAGGCATCATTTTTAGTCCTTTTGTGGCTCATACAGGCAAAATCCCAGTACCTTGGTGACTCAACATAAAACAAAAACCTGCATGAAACTAAAAAGTCTAAAATCAAACAACTCCAGGACTCTCCTCTATACTGCGCAGGCTTCAGTTATTATCTAGAGCTCTAACATTCAGTGTAGCATGCCCACCACTACAGATGTGGATACCAGCAAACCCGACTGACTACCGCAAGTAAGAATGAGGTTTGTTTTGAGACAGAGGCTCACTCTGTCACCCCAGGTGCAGTGGCGTCATCGTAACTCACTGGGAACTCAAACTTCTGGGCTCAAGCGATCCTCCTGCCTCAGCCTCCCGAGTATCTGGGACTAACAGGCACACACCACCACTGTGTCCAGCTAATTTTTCTATTTTTAGTAGAGATGGGGTCTCGCTCTTGCTCGGGCTGGTCCTGAATTCCTGAGCTCAAGCAGGCCCGCCTCAGCCTCCCAGAGTGCTAGGATTACAGGCATGAGCCACGGCACCCAGTCAAGTTCTTTTTCCTGAAGTGTGACTTTTATCACATTCCATTAGGGCAATTTTTTTTGCAGGGCAGGCTGGAACTGAGGAAGTGAAGCCTTTGGTCAGTCCCTTCTCATCCCATGCCGTCCTCTTCTAGCCCTCCACAAGGCCTTCAACACGGACCCTGCCGCTACCAACATTCTGTTCTAAGAGCATCACCCACAATATTCAGGCAAGACTCACCGTAGGCCTCTCATGCTGCTCCAGCTAAAAACCTGATGCCCAATGGAGTAAACTTCCTAACAGTCCACTTCAGCTCCCACTTTATTGTACTACTGGATATTCCTTATGATGCCAAAAAACTTAGCCATGAGGAAACCAAAATTCCTTGTTCTTAATACGACATCAGGATGCTCAACTGAACTGCCCTTGAACATTCTGCAAAACCCCGCTACAGGAAGACAGCCAATTATTCACAGTCTGTGAAGTTGCTCCGGGATGATGGTGGGAGCAGAGAGGAATCTGCGCTCAGCACATCCCAAAGGCGCAGACGAACCTGTGAGGTAAGAGAATTGTAGCTTCCCATTCTTATTTTTCTCACATATTAGTTTTACACTTTTTTTTTTTTCTTTTTTGAGACAGGGTCTCACTCCGTTGCCTTGGCTAGAGTGCCTGGTGTCATCATAGCTCACTGCAGCCTCAAACTCCTGGGCTCAAGCAATCCTCCTGCCTCAGCCTCCCGAGTAGCTGGAACTAAAGGCAAACACTAACAAACCCAGCTAATTTTTCTATTTTTTTGTAGAAACAGGGTCTTGCTTTTGCTCAGACTGGTCTCAAACTCCTGGCCTCAAGCAATGCTCCCACCTGAGCCTCCCAAAGTGCATGAACCACCACACCAGGCCAGTTTTACATATTTAAGCTTTCCTTCCCTGCCCCCTTCCCCCTCACTGCATTTTACACAGTGCTTTGCCATGGCCCCATGCCTTCCTCCCCAGGGGCAGCATCCAAGCCCATTAATTCACACTCGGGCAGGACTCTGTGACCTGCTCTAGAGGGGGCAGTCATTTACACATCAAAGTAAACCAAATGGCCTCCCCATTAATGTGGTTGAGGGGGGTAGGAGAGAATAGGGAAATATGGAAGCTGAGATCATATATTGCTATAGAAAGAGTAAGGGCTTTGTGGTCTAACAAGCCTGGACCCAAATCCTGGCTCTGCCATCTCTTAGCTACATGGTCTGGACAAGATACCTGACCCTCTCACACGTGTCAACAGCTGTTGCACAGAGTATCTATTCATCACACACCAGCACCAAGCACGGCAGCCCACCTCAGCCTCAGAGCCCCACCTGTATACAGGTGCGACACTGCCAGGCCTGCAACAAGACTGTTCATGAGGCAGGTGCAGCACCACTCTGAAGCCCCCCAGGCATGGCTCATCGGACAGTCTGAACTCACTGATATATAAGAGAACAAGCGTGTTTATCCAACTGTCTTTTAATATCTCTATATATTTTTATCATATTAAACTATAAGAATAATCTTCTTTGGGCAATTAACACTCATTTTCAGCTTATTAAAAAGTTCTGTTGAGTTAAAACCTCAATGTCTAATCTCTCACACCTTTCATACCCTCAGGCCTGTGGGACCCACAGTCACATGACCTGTAACTATTTAAAAAAAAATTTTATTGAGTCATTCCACACAATTCACCAATTTAAACAATTCTGTGACTTTTGGGTATGTTGTTTTTAAATTGTGATGAAATATACACAACATAAAAGGTGTCATTTTAACCCTTTTTAAGTATGCAATTCAATGGCATTAACTATATTCACAATGTCATGCAATCATTACTATTATCTATTTTTTAAACTTGTTCATTACCTCAAACGAAAACTCTGTAACCATTAAGCATTAACTCTCCATGTCCAACCCCAGCCCCTGGTAATTTTTCACTTTCTGTCTGTGAATTAGTCCATTCTCACATAAGTAGAACCACACAGTATTAGTCATTTTACGTCTGGCTTGTTTCACTTAATGTAATATATTCAAGCTTCATCTGTGTTGTAGCATGTGTCACAACTTCATTTCTATTTATGGCCAAATAACATGCCATGGTATGTATATATCATATTTTGTTTGTCTATTCATCTACTGATGTTCACTTGGGTTATTTCCACCTTTTGGCTATTGTAAATAAAGCTAAATGACTGCTGGTGTACAGACACCCCGTGTGAATTGCTGCTTTCAGTATGTTTGGGTATATTACTAGAAATGGAATTGCTGGATCATATGGTAAATTTTATGTTTAACTTTTTTTTTTTCCTAAGAGACAGGGTCTTGCTACATTGCCCAGGCTGGTCTTAAACTCCTGGGCTCAAGTGATCCTCACACCTCAGCTTCCCAAATAGCTAAGACTACAGGCACGCACCACCAATGTTTTACTTTTAGATAAATTGCCAAACTGTTTTCCACAGTGGCTACACTATTGAAGTCATAAAAGAATCTTTTCTGAACACAATGGAATGAAACTAGAAATCAGTAATGGAAGAAAAACGGAAAAGTTACAAATACGTGGAATTGAACAAAAACACTAATGAGTCAAAGAAGAAACCACAGGGAAATCAGAAAATGTCTTGAGACAAATGAAAACACATTACACCAAAACTTATGGGATACAGTGAAAGCAGTGCTAAAAGGGAAATTTACAACTGAAATGTCTACATTATAAAGATCACAAATCAAAAACCTAACATACACCTCAAGGAACTGGGGGGAAAAGAGAGCAAATTAAACCAAGTTTGCAGAAGGAATGAAATAATAAAGGTTATGAGAGTAGAGATAAATGAAAGAGAGAATAGAAAAGTAACACAACAGAAATCAAGGAAACCAAAAGTTTCTTCTTTGAAAAGATCAATAAGGCCAGGCACGGTGGCTCACGCCTGTAATTCTAGCACTCTGAGAGGCCTAGACGGGTGGATCGTTTGAGCTCAGGAGTTCTAGACCAGCCTGAGCAAGAGCGAGACCCCATCTCTACCAAAAAGAGAAAGAAATTAGCTGGACAACTAAATATA
>NW_012149230.1:4546393-4549477 GCF_000956105.1 Propithecus coquereli | reverse complement strand
AAAAAAAAAAAAAAAAAAAAAAAGAACATCGATAAAATTGATAAACCTTTAGCTAGACTGACAAAGAACAAGAGGGAAGTTGCAAATGACTAAAATTAGAAATGAAAAGTGAGGACATTACTACCGACCTTACCAAAATAAAAAGGATTTTAGTAGAACACTGTGAACAACTATATATTAATAAATTAGATGCAACGCATAAATTCCTGAAAACACACAATCTACCAAAACTGACTCATTAAGAAACAGAAAATCTGAGGGGGTCGGGGAAGATGGCCGATTAGGGGTGACCTCCTGGCTCTCTGCTCCCAGAGTGGGAGGTGAAAAACGTGGACACCCACACGCAAGTGAGGCGCTCCCCTGCAGGATTGGCTTCGTGAATCTACAGAGAGGCAGCGAGGGACAGGCAGTCCCGCGGATAGAGTCAGGTGAACTCAAAAAACACTCGCAAATTACCAGAGAGTTGGGACAAAGGGGAAAGGCAGCGCGGGACAGCCGAGCCCCGGCGGGGAGATCTGACTCACAGGAAAACGACTCTTCCCTCACCAAACCCCAATCCCACACAGGCAGGGAAGTGCCGGAGGTCGGTCCGAGGTGGTGGCACAGACCGACAGGCGGTGGGGAGCCGAGACAGGAGCTGGGTCCATTTCGAACGCAGTGGAGCGCGGCGCTGGGTCGGGATCGGAGGGGAGGGACCGGCCTGAGCGCGCGCTCCCCGGATCGGACGGCGCGCCGGAGTCCACAGGGGAGAGTTTGGAGGCGGCTTCTTGCCACAGGAGACCGCTAGGACTGGATCGGGGGAGGGGAACTCCATAAAAGAGGCTCTACCCGCGGAAATTGCTGAAAGTTCCGCGGGTGCTGGGAGGGACACAGCACAGAGGCGCCCTGGGTAGGGCGCGCAGCGGGCTCGGCAGGCGGCCCTGGGGCGCACCTCTGGGAATAGGCAACGGTGGACCCCGGCTCCGGATGCCCTCCCGGTGCAGTCGGCTTCCGCGCTGACTAGCAGGGGGTGGGTAGCTGCAATTCGGGGACCCCAAAGCCTGCGACTGCAGGGACTTGTTGCCCAGGCGTCCGCCTGAGTCATAGTCGCTGCCTCTGCAGCAGAACTGGTCGCGCCCTGCGAGGAGAGGCGCACGCAGCCACTTTTTCTCCCGAATCTGCGGAGTCTGTCGCAGCCGCAGACTCAAGCCCCGCCTCCGAAAGAGCGGAAAAGAGAGAAAGAGCGATATTGCTGCCGAGTTTCCAGGCGGTCTCCGGCGGCCCTGTTCCACTCAGTTGCTGGCGCTGTCCGCAAAATGACAGGGAACTGAGAGTGGACTGAGAGAGACTGCTTATAGAACTGTGATAGGGGACACATAAGTCCCCCTCTGCCCGGCGATTTGACCTCTGCCCCAACACACCGCCCTAAAGGGCCGGCCTCTGCCACTAGGCGGAGTAAAGGGGCCATTTTTTTTTCTCTTTTAAATTTTTTTGTATAGTAGTGATCTGAGACGACAGAACTAGCCCCTCCACCAGGCTACTTGACCCCTACCCACACATCGTGCCAAAGGACCTGCCTCTGCCTCCAGGCGGAGTAAAGGGGTCGTTTTTTGTGTGGGTTTTTTTTTTTCTTTTCCTCTTCTTTTCCTTTTTTTCTTTTCTTTTTTTTCTTTTTCTTCTTTCTTCTTTTTCTTCTCTTTTTCTTTTCTTTTTTCTTTTTCTCTTTTTTTCTTTTTCTTTTCGTTTCCTCTTCCTTTTTTTCTTTTTTTCTTTCCCCTTCTCTATATACATATTTCTCTTAATTCTTACTCTTTATCGTTTTTTGTATATATATACATATATATATACACATTTTTCTTCTTTCCCTCTCTTTCCCTTCTTCCTCCTCTTTGCTCTCTTTCTGCGAGTGTCTATGTGTGTGGGTGTGCGTCTGTAGCCCACGACTGCAGGAGCCCGATTGTTGAATCTCCACAGCGGGGCTGTTTTGCACCAAGGAGACAGCGCGCACCCTTGAGAGTGTCCAGTGACCAAGGAGGCTGCTCTTCAAGCTGAGACACGCGCTCACCTCTCTGCTGCAACTTGGTGGCCAGAGCTGCAGGCCAAACAGACAGATTCCACTGTGGGAAGGGCCGAGCAGAGAGTGAAGGAGGCTGTTTTCCCAGCGGGGTCCTGTAGCCTCATTTTCAAGGTGACTTGGCGATCAGCGCCTCCTCCCAAGGAATTAGTTCCCCACCCTTGGCAGTGCAGAGGAACAAGGGAAGCTGTTCTCTGGACTGTGACCCTGTGGGGGAGGTGGATGACCCTTGACTACGATCTGACCACCGATATTGCGTACTAAAGGGACTGACCCCACATCCACTGGGGTGGAATAGCAGGACAGGCTGCTTTCGGGTCTGGGTCCCTCAGGGGTCTTAGGCCGGGCTTCTCTAGTATCCCTGAAGTGTGTACTTCTTTCCAGCTAGTCAACCCTGCCCTTGAAGGCGCGGAATAATAAGGATCGCCACTTCCTGAGCTGAGATGCCAGGTAGCCCCAGGAAGCACCCTTCCCTCAGTCTGGGGGGTTATCTGCCCCTCTGGCAAGTGAAAATCTGCTCTCGGAGGAGGAAAGAAACGAGAGAAGACGTTTTTCAGGCAGAGCCTTGTGACAGTCTCAGCCAACACCCCTCCCACAGCCCTCCAGGACAGAGCCCGCCCCTGAAGGCAGGGAGATAGGAGAAAAAATACTTTCCCTATAGGACTAGCCTGAATCTGTATGACCTTGGATCTAAGCAAAAGGAGACAGTGTGTTGGCGCGATACAGCTGCTCGGTTTTGAACACCTGACAAGAACATAACACAAAAGCTTGCATTTGGTGCCCAGGCTGTAGTCATCTTAAGGGCTAGTGGTCTGGAAAGGAAAATCTCGACCAGAGTCCTCAGCAATTGCACTAGCTGGCATACTCATTAGGAATTCCTCCACAAGAGTGCCTAATAAGCCCTGAATAACATACTACCAGCTCTCTCCTAGCTACAGATCAAGCGATTCCTGAAGTATACTGCCTCAGGCACGCTGATTCCTGCTGCTCTTCTCACCACATCTTAAGTGGTAATAAGGCTCAAGTAGCCC
>NW_012149230.1:4514798-4537713 GCF_000956105.1 Propithecus coquereli | reverse complement strand
AAAAAAAAAAAGAAACAGAAAATCTGAATAGACCTATAACTAGCAAGGAGATTGAATTAGTAATCAAAAACCTCCCAAAAAATAAAAGCCCAGGACCAGATAGCTTCACTGGTGAATTCTACCAAACATTTAAAGAACTAACACCAATCCTTCTCAAACTCTTCTAAAAAATGAAGAGAAGGGAACACTTCCTAACATACAGGACCAGCATTCTCCTGATACCAAACCCAGACAAGAAAAGTACACACTAACATCCCTTATGAACACGGATGCAAAAGTCCTCAACAAAATACTAGCAAACTCTTGCTCGCTTTCTTTTGCCCTTTGCCTTGCATGGAATTATGCAGCAAGGTCCTCATCACATGAGGCCACTCGATCCTGAACTTCTCAGCCTCTAGAACTATTAGTCAAGTAAATTTCCTGTCTTTATAAATTAAAAAAAAAAAATCCTAGCAAAGCGAATTCAGCAGCGTATTAGAAGGATTACATACCATAGCCAAGTCTTATTTATTCCTGGAATGCAAGGATAGTTGAACATAAAATTAATCGATCCATGTAGTACAACACAAACAGAACGAAGGAAAAAACACCACGTGAGCATCACACTTGATGCAGAAATAGCATGTGACAAAATTCAAACACCCTTTTCATGACAAAAACACTGAATAAACTAGGAATAGAGGGGAACTTTCTCAATATGATAAAGGGTGTCTATGAGAAACCTACAGCTAACATCAAACTAAATGCTGAAAGGCTGGAAGCTTTTCCTCTGTGATCAGGAATGGGACAAGGACATCCACTTTCATCACTTCTGTTCAACACAGCACTACAATGTCTAGCCAAAGCAATTAGGCAAGAAATGGAAATAAAAGGCAACCACACTAGAAAGGAAGACTATCTTTGTTTGCAGATGACATGATCTTATATTGGCTGAGTAGCCCTTATCTGAGATGCTTGGGACCAGAAGTGTTTTGGATTTCAGATTTTGGAATATCTGCATACATACAATGAGATCTTGGGGATGAAACTCAAGCCTAAACATGAAATTCATTTGTTTCATATACACCTTATACACATAGCCTAAAGGTAATTTTATACAATATTTTAAATAATTGTGTGTCTAAAGTTTGTGTTAAGCACTTATGTGTAGAATTTTCCACTTGTGGTGTCCTGTCAGTGCTCAAAAAGTTTGGGACTTTGGGACATTTTAGATTTTGGATTTTTGGATTAGGGATGCCCAATCTACTAATACATGTAGAAAACCCTAAAGATTCTACTCCCTTAACCCCCTCCAAAAACTTGTTCAAGCTAATGAAAGAACTCGGCTGCAGGCTACAAAAACCAACACACTTGAGAGATGAATGAGGGAGAACAAAAAAACAAACCATAAAACCCCAACACACAAAGAGCAGTTTTCTATACACTAGCAATAAACAATCTGAAAAGAAAATTCAGAAAACAATTCCATCTATAATAGCACCAAAAAGAATAAAACACTCAGGAATAATTTAAACAAGGAGGTGAAAGACTTGAACACTAAAAATCACAAACTACCGCTGAAAGAAATTAAATAAGACCTAAATAAATGGAAAGTCATCCTGTGCTCATCAACTGGAAGACTTCATGTTATTAACTAAGATGACAATAATACCCAAAAGGATCTACTGATTTAATGCAATCCCTATCAAAATCTCAAAAACATTTTTTGCAGAAACAGAGAAATCCATCTAAAATCTATACAGAATCTCAAGGGACCCCACACAGCCAAACGATCTTGAAACAGAACAACAAAGTTGGAGGATCCACACTTCCTGATTGCAAAGCAAAGTACAAAACTACAATAATCAAAACGCTGTGGTACTATAATAGCGTAAGGACAGACATATAGACCAACAGAACAGAGACCCCAAAAATAAACTCTCACATATATGGTCAAGTGATTTTTCAACAAGGGTGACAAGACTTTCCTAGGGAAAGAACAATCGTCAACAGTGCTGGAAAAACTTATATCCACATGCAAAAGAATGAAGCTGAATGCCTACCTAACACTATATACAAATCTCAACTCAAAATGGATCTAAGACCTAAACTTAAAAGCCAAAACTATAAAACACTTGGAAGAAAATTTAGGGGGAAATCTTTATGACATTGGCTCTGACAATGATTTCTTGGCGCTGACACCAAAAGAAAAACAACAAACAATAAAGTGAAACAAAACAATACAGTGTAAGCGAGGTTTTTAAGCTTTATCTTATCGAGTTTCCAAATCAAAGGACTGAGCGTTCTTCTTCCTCACATAAATGTTGACACTAAAAATTTACTGAAAAAATAGGTTTCAGAACCAATATTTATTTTGTTCCACAAAAGGAGACTAAAGTGGTTCTAAAGTCAAAGGGAAACTCATTCCTCAATACAAATACAAGACTGCATGACAATGCCCCCTAAACGAGAAAGCACAGAATCAAAGACATGGGTATTGCTGTGTATCCTATTTATGTATTATGTCACAAAGGAAACATAAAACTCATTTCTAGCTTTAACAGATACCCATGTAACCTTTAATAAATTCATGGACTGGAATAACATAGGAAACAGTTGGATCTTTCTCCCATTTCATGATGTTGTTTAAGAAAACCATACAAAAACAGTCATTCTAACAAAAAGGGCAGAGTTTATCTATCAGGTTGCTAAAATGAATTAACACCACAAAATTCTGAAGTGATTTTTATAGATGATGCCCAGTAATAATAACATTCTTCAGACAATTTTCTTAAATACAAATACACGTCCAGGCTGGGTGCAGTGGCTCACACCTGTAATCCCAGCTACTTGGGAGGCTGAGGCAAGAGGATAGCTTGAGCTCATCTTTGAGGCTGCAGTGAGCTATGACTGCACCACTGCATTCTAGCCTGGCAACAGAGCAAGACTCAACAACAACAAAAAGAACACCAAATATATTTCAATTTTTCCATAACCCTTTTAACCACACTGAATTACAGCCCAGGTTTAACAGTAGCCTGAACTGGTCTGAGAATCAGATATGGTAGGAATACTCATTTATGTTATTAAAAGCAAATGTCTACATTAGTAGATGCCACAGAATTCCACCACATCCACACTGTCCAGTGTCTTCTCCCCGCAGTTACTCAGTGTAAGAAGTCATCACTCACTATGGTCCCCCTCCCCCCTGGAGTTAGGCAGCCTGCTCACTGAAACTGACGACAGCTCTGTTTGCTGCCAGCCTTCCTTCCAAAAAGGCTGGCAAGCTCAGTTATAACCTGAGCCCCCAGTTCCAAGTAGCCTTTTTGCAAACAGTTGCTATTAGTTATTGGATACACAAGTGTTATGTCTACTGGAGACGACCCAGTTGCTCTAAAATAAAAACTCACAAAATCTGATATAAATTACAAAACAAAAAGAAAAACAGATTTTGTTTTGTAAATTTTCATGCTTTCTTTAATATGAGCTATCACTGTGTCACCTAGAAATTAAAGAAATGTTTCCTTTACAATTGTAGCTGTTGTAAAACAACATGATATTCAGGTGACAGCTTCCATGTGTCCATAATAAAACAGCTGGATCATAAACAAATCATGTAAGACGTAGATCTATTTTGCCTTAAACCATCTCACTTCTTTAAAAAAATTAAGAAAAGATCAGACACATTGCTTATGTTAAAACTATGGGATTTATCCTTTACTGTGTGTACTGCTTATAGAGAGCTTTAAGGGACACAGATTAAGGTAGTGACTTTACAAATTTGCATGATATTGTTTTCAGTTAGGACTTTTTAGGCTAATGTTTTCCAGAGAGCATCAGATTACAGAACTTTAGAGGAAAAAGGCCTAAAAATATCTTTAACTGGAACTCCTAGGCTCGTGTGAATTACTTCCTACAACAGGTCTCTGGGCTGGTCCGAAGGTAGTGAGTTATCTCACTTGATTGTTCACAGTCAGTTACAGATTGAACTCCTTGTTCTACTACTTTCCCCTCTCCTCACTACTGCACTTGACTAGTCTTAAAAAAAAAAAAAAAAAAAGAAAAGAAGATAAAAGAGGTCTCTGGTTTGGACCCTTTGAAAGTGATTTTCTGAAGGACATCTTAACAACTTCATAAACATTTAAATGAAAATGCTATTGTGCAGGATGAAAAGAAAGATTAAATTTAATGACCACAGTCAGGAAATAAAACCAAGAGAAAAACTTAAGTTTTGTGAAACTTCCAGAATGTAGAATGAGTTTGAATTTTTAAGTCTATGAAAGGTAAATTTATCTAAATACCATATAAAGTGTTAAGCTTTACCTGAACCTGTATCATCAGAAACAATGAAAACCCATTTCTGAAAGCAATAAAAATCACCTGTGTACACCCAACTCCATGTTGACTTCAATAACCTAATGCTGCATTAAGATCTTTCTTAGCAAAATTTTGCCTAATCTAATTCCTAACTATGTGTTTCAAAGGGAAAGATGAGGGTCTAATAATTCATTAGCAGAGACGGCACTGAAGATTTCTTACCAACTTTTCAAAGAAAATTAGCTGGGCATCAACGGTGAGCCACTGTCATTTACCATTTAAGGTAACATCAAATGTTAAGGCAAACTGGGTACCTGATCCATTTGAGCTCAGTTTCTCTCTTTCATTTCTCCGGTAAAGTTTCACAGGAAGGGCACAGATTGTTTTAGATAGCAGAAAAGTGGACTTTCGGAAGAGTGCAACTGTAAATCAAAATTCAAAGGACAGAAAGTCAGGGGCAGTGACTATTCCCATCTCACAGGGGTGCCTTACCCAGGTTGTGCCGTTTTGACTTCGCATGCTCGTGAATATGTTTCTTTGTAAAACAGCCAAAGAAGACACAGTAGAGGCAAGAATGAAGCCTGTTCAGGTGGACGCCGCAGACATGGCAGACGCAGGACTTTGCCTGAAATGCAGAGAAGGGGAGAATAAGCAGTGCGTGGCATGACAGGAGTTCTCAAGCAAAGGGATCCACAGTCGGTACAGCGACAGGAGGAAAGGACAGGGAATTTCATCTCAAAGTCTTATGACTCTGAAAGATCACTTTGTTAATACTTCCAATTCCCCCAAAAGGGACTTACTTCATTTAGCTCAAAACTAGCTCCATATAGGAAAACTCAGTCCACAACCTCAACCACTGAAACCTGGCAAGTACTGGGATGTTTCCTCCAGAGGTCCAACAGGGCACTGCCCATCCCCACTGCATGCTGGTAACTCACATCCAGTCACCCTTAACCTGGACATCATTTTAGGTTTGATAACCCAGGTTCCAAGACTACAGCAAATTTAGAAGAAAAAAGAAAAAGGGAGGGGGACATGAATCAAAGCAAATATACAGGAACGAGAAAAAGGAACTGTTTATTACCAAGAAACAGACCAAGGAAACCTAAAATTTCGATCACAGCAATTCTGAGTGCAGTGCAAGCAGTTCTTACATGCTCAAATCACCCAGGAACACCACTGACTTATAACACTAAGGGGACGTGTGAACAGGGGTTAACCAGCTTAAGGAATCCCCACTGGGCAATCTGGGCATAATTTGAGCATAAAAATGAATAACAAGAATGAATATTTTATACTGAATAAAAAGAAAATCCTTATGTCCATAATAAATTAATACTATACACACACACACACACCCCTTAGAAGTCTTCTTCACAGGAGAATTCCATCTCACAAATGTCATAACAAAAATATAGCTCTTCATTTCATAATCATCATAGTAATAACTGAGTCAGGCAAGAATCATCAGGGGATGCTAAAATCACTGCGTAAAAAAATACTGGGTCATTCTCAATAGCCAAAATAGTGGAAACAGCCTAAGTATTCATTAATGGATGAGTGGACAAACTGTGGCATATATACAATGCAATATTATTCCACCATAAAAAAGAATGAAAGTACTGACACACACTACATAAATGAACCTTGAAAACTAAGTAAAAGAAGCCAGACCCAAAAGATCACATATCCTGTGATTCTATTTATATGAAATCCTCAGAATAAGTACATCTGCAGAGACGGATCTGAGGATGCCAGGGCCTAGGAGAGGAGGAACCGAGAACAGATGGAAATGTTCTGAGATCCGACAGAGGTGCAGTGGTGCCCACACAGCACTGGGGCCATGTAACACAATGCAGAACTACTCATGGTAAAATGGCTAGTTTTATATGAATTTCACCTCAGTAAAAAAATAAGTTATACATGGGAATTGGTTCCAGGACCCTGTGGATACCAAGAACCGCGGATGTTCAAGTTCCTGATATAAAATGTTGTAGTACTTGCACATAACCTGTGCACACCCTCCCGTATACTTTAAGTCATCTCTAGATCACTCGTAATACCTAACACAAGGCAAACGCTGTGTAACAGTCGCACTGCATTGCTGAGGGAATGACGACGAGGAAAGGATCTGTACGTACTGTCTGGAAGTGCAACTATCCTTTTTTATCCCCACCCCAACCAAGTATTTTCAATCTGCACTTGGTTGGACCCACAGATGTGGAGACCAACGGTATACACATATGTGTGTGTGTGTACTGAGGCACTAGATATTTACAGTTTCAAAGTATCACCCCAGAGACGACTTTTGTCAGTTAAAAGGGGAAAGGTTACCTTTACAATAGAGAACTCTGGCCGACTCAACCTTAACCAAAATCATCCCCCAATGGGACGGGCAGGTACAGAGCACACAGGGCCACCTACAGAGCTCCCACCAGCAAGGCTCACCTTGAATCTGCCCCAGAGGAACACTGAGGCAACTCAAAACTGAAGGACTTCTGCAAAGTGACTGACCTGAGCTCTTCGAAAATATCACTGTAATGAAAGACAAAAGTTGACTAGCTGAACAGAATCTAAAAAGACTCATGAAAATAAACATAATACATGACCCTGGACTGAATCTCATATGCACATTTTTTAAGCCATAAAGGTCATTACTGGGACAATTGGGGTATTTAAATATGGACAATATATTACATAATACTATTGTATCAAAATTAAACTTCTTCTGTTAACTGTATTGTGGTTATGCAGGAGAACGTTCCTGCTCTTAGGGGTAAACCATCATGTCTACAACCAGCTCTCAGATGATTCCCCCCAAAAATTACATAGGGACATAAAACAAATTAGCAAAATCTAACAACTGATGAATCTAGGTAAATGTATATTATATTCATTTTAGTAGTCTTGCTATTTGTTGTAGGTTTCTTAGTTTCAAAAGTAAACTAAGGGGCCGGGCACGGTGGCTCACACCTGTAATCCTAGCACTCTGGGAGGCCAAGGCGGGCGGATTGTTTGAGCTCAGGAGTTTGAAACCAGCCTGAGCAAGAGCGAGACCCCATCTCTACTAAAAATAGAAAGAAATTAATCGGACAACTAAAAATACATAGAAAAAATTAGCAGGGCATGGTAGCGCATGCCTGTAGTCCCAGCTACTCGGGAGGCTGAGGCAGAAGGATCGCTTGAGCCCAGGAGTTTGAGGTTGCTGTGAGCTAGGCTGACGCCATGGCACTCTAGCCTGGGCAAAAGAGTGAGACTCTGTCTCAAAAAAAAAAAAAAGTAAATTAAGGGAAAACAACTGTGAAGCTGAATGTATTATCCCATAGCCCAACCATTCTGCCCCTAGGTTTATATGCAACAACAGACACCTAAAACAACATTTACAGCAATATCGTTTGTAATAGCACAACACTGAAAATAAACAAAAACGTGAAAAGAATAAACCATGGCATAGATATTCAACGGTATACCACAATGACAAAGACCCTGCGGTATACTCAGCAGTGTGGATGAACCTCACACATCTAACACCAGTAAAAGTCAGGCACAAACAAGTACGTACTGTGCACACGTTCCCATACTAAAAGCACAAGAACGGGCAGAGCTCTGATGGCTATGCAAGTCTGAACAGCAGAAACCCTCAGGGTAGAAGGTAGGGACCAGGAAGAGGCACCAGGGGGCTTCTGGAGTGCTGGGTGCCATTCCCTCTCCTCTTTGCAACTCCAGTTACATTTGCTTTATGAAGAGTCATCAAGGTATATGCTTTCTTTAAGAGGAATGAGAACCACAATACAAAATAAACACATAGTAATCTATATGCATATACTAAGATATAAATGAAATGCTATGAAAATTAAATGGAGAACAACCATATCCAATCAAGGAGAATTGAGGGAAATCAGAAAACTTTGTATATAAGAGGCAGAATTTGAGCAGAGCTCAAAATAATATGGAATTCTATGGAATAAATGTTTCTTTCTTATAAGGCAGGGATCCCCAACCAATGGTGAGTTGTATAATTATTTCACTATATATTACAACATAATAATAATAGAAATAAAATGCACAATAAACGTAATGCACTTCAATCATCCCAAAACCATCCCCTCCCCCCACCAGTCCATGGAAAAATTGTCTTCCATAAGAACAGTCCCTGGTGCCAAAAAGGCTGGGGATCACTGTTATAAGGGGTATAATCTCAATTCATATAGAATAAAAAGAATATCTAAGAAGGAAAAAAAGTACTCAATAAGGACCCAAGTTATTCCTCTTTGGGTGACTGTCACACTTGCAGATGTGGACAATTAGACACATGACTGAGGATGCCCACTGTAAGTGGTCTACCACTCACCCAGAAAGACACATTTCCCTGGGCTGAGGGATCCAACACAGCTAAGAGACAGCTTCTCTTTCTAACATTAATCAAGCAGCCAACCAACAAGGCAAATGGTGCTAAATATAGAAAAAAGAAATCTTTGGCATATTCATAAAATCTGAACTTTGTCTTTTGTACAGTCATGCACTGCATGGTCGATGGTGGGCCACATATACAATGGTGAACCCATAAAATTTTAATACCATATGTGCATATACCTTGTCTATGTTTAGATATATTCTGATACACAAGTACTTACCATTGGGTTATAATTGCCTACAGTACTCAGTACAGTAACATGCTGTACAGGTTTATAGCCTAAGAACAACAGGTCGTACCATATAACCTAGGTGTGTAGTATAGGCTGTACCATCTAGGTTCATCTCCACTCTATACGGTTCACACAATGAGAAAATTGCCTAACAATGAATTTCTCAGAGCATATCCTCATCATTAAGTAACACAAGACTGCATTATTATTCCTCTAATCAGCACTGTCCAACAGAATATTCTATGATGTTGGAATCGTCCATTATATTAATAACAGTAGCCACTAGCCACATGTGGCCATCAAGCTCTTGATATGTGAACAGTGTTACCAAGAAACTGAATTTTTAATTTTATTTCATTTTAACGGATTTAAATAACACATACGGCTAGTATCGTACAGCATGGTTCTAGATCCTAAAATGGGCATTATTAAATTATAGACAGAGTTCTTTGCACAGTATGTCTCCTGAGTTCACTCACCACAGAAGCTAAAGCCATCTATGGAAACTCAAGTGGCTCTGACTGACAAATAGATATCATAAGACACATAACATCATTTGTAGGTCTGAAACTCAAAGGCATGATGCTTAATCAAAGGCAAGTGATTAAATCCCCAGAACCTATCAATGTTACCTTATTTGGAAAAAGCTAAATTTCAGGTCTTGAGAAGATTACACTTGATTCTGTAGACAGGCCCTAAATGCCATCACAAGTGTCCCCCATGAGAAAGAGACACAAAGCCACATGAAGACAGAGATGAAGTGATAGGGCTGAGTTTTCCAGATTCTGGAAAAGGCCAAGAACAGAGTCTCCCGTAGAGCCTCTGGAGAGAGTGCCCTGCCAACACCTGATTTTGGACTTCAGGCCTGAAAATTTTTTTCTTTTTTTTTTTTTTTGAGCTAGAGTCTCACTCTGTTGCCCGGACTACAGTGCCGTGGTGTCAGCCTAGATCACAGCAACCTCAAACTCCTGGGCTCAAGCGATCCTCCTGCCTCATCCTCCCGAGCAGGTGGGACTACAGGCATGCGCCACCATGCCCAGCTAATTTTTTTCTATATACATATTTTTAGTTGTCCAGCTAATTTCTTTCTATTTTTAGTAGAGATGGGGTCTTGCTCTTGCTCAGGTTGGTCTAGAACTCCTGAGCTCAAACGATCCACCCGCCCCAGCCTCCCAGAGTGCTAGGATTAATGGCATGAGCCACCACGCCCAGCCCAGGCCTGAGAATTTGAGAGAGTAAGTTTCTGTTGTTCTAAGCCACTCAGTTTGTGGTAATCTGTTACAGCAGCCACAGGACACTAATACTGGATTCATGTTCGCTATTATTCTAACTCCCTTCAACCCACACTGTAAAGTTGGAAGATTAACTCCCCAAACAACCCTGCAGCTTGGGCTCCTACCATGAGTTAGGGCACAAAGCAGACCACAGTGCTCATCTGAGTCAGCGAAGGTTGCTGGTGTGGCCCCTACAAAGGTGGTATTGTTTCTGGAGGCCAGGGCCACGGGAGCTGCTTCCCAGTGTGGTGGCTTCCAGAGGCAGTGAGGCCCCTCCGTCAGCAGTCATGTTAGGTCAGTTTACTGGTCCTGTAACTTCCTGCGAAGGGGGTAGCACAGCAAACTTCCTGGTCTACAGAGGCAGGAGGATTCTGTGGGCTGGCAGGCTTTCCCAGAAATTCAGCCTAGAACCTACTGCTCCCATAGCCCTTGCAATAATTTTTGTTATTAAATCCCTTTCTACTATAAATTAATTCAAGTAGATTCAGTACCTGGCCAATAAATTCTG
Organism: Propithecus coquereli; assembly: GCF_000956105.1. Classification (NCBI taxonomy): domain Eukaryota; kingdom Metazoa; phylum Chordata; class Mammalia; order Primates; family Indriidae; genus Propithecus; species Propithecus coquereli. The sequence goes on along the minus strand of NW_012149230.1, from coordinate 4,526,989 downwards.
AAACACGACAAGGATTTGCGACAAGAACAGAAGAAAGGGATCAATAATTTAAATAGATGTTGATTTTGCACAGTGTAAGAAACATACTGAAAGTGCATTAATTGAGTCCTAATTGTTTTTCTGAGGACTATGACCTGGAGCCATGCCCAAGAAGCCTTGAGCGAGTGGACTCCCACTTCTAATACTAATATTCCTCTTGATATCTACTTTCTCACACCCTCTCCTGCCCCAAGAAGGGGGACAGATCACTGAGTCAAACATGCATGGACTCATACCAGTGAGTGACTCAACTGTACAGTCAATTCTGAGTCCAGGTTAAAGAAATGTACAAACATGAAACAGCGCCTTAAGAGCTAATGCACATTTCACACACTACCCACAGCTTCCAACTACTATACTACCCGTCTACTAAAACCTGATAATTTTAAACTAAGTTTAATCTTATGCATTCTCTTCAATGACTTTTTCAAGGTCTCAAAATACTTTTCTACTGCAAGTGACGATGTAAGTGAAGGTTCAGGTATAAATATTCTATTTTCTACATGAAAAAACTGTGCCACTAAAAAGCTAAAGACTTGACTGAAATTAGACAAGCTTCTCAAATAAATCCCCCAAACTCAGAAGCCTTAGAGCACCAGACTTCAGACCTTTGACTCTCAGGGCTAAAACAGATCTTACAGACCAGGCAGGTATTTCACACCTATAATCCCAGTGCACTGGGAGGGTGAGGTGGAGGACAGCTTGAGACCAGGAGTTCAGGACCAGCCTCAGCAACATAGTGAGACTCCCAGCTGTACAAAAAATAAACAAATCAGCTGGGTATGGTGGCGCATGCCTGTAGTCCCAGCTACTCAGGAGGCTGAGGTGGGAGGACTGCCTGAGCCCAGGCATTGGGGGCTGCAGTGAGCTATGATCGCACCACTGTACTCTGGCCTGACAACAGAGCAAGACCCCATCTCTTAATTAAAAAAAAAAAAAAGAAGAAGAAAAGAGATCTTGGGCTCTAGTGACACCATTATGAAATAATGTATAAAAAGTGCTCTATAAAATGTAAAATCCTAGATAAATGTGAAGTACCACAATAAGTCTCCCCTTACCTGCCATCAACCACAGTCTGAAATCATGAAATGGAAAACGCAGAAATAATTCATAAATTTTAAATTGTACACCATTCTGAAGAGCACAATAAAAACAAGAACGATCCCATTCTGTCTCATGCATCCTCCCTCTTTCCAGTGTCTCCACGCTGTCTATGCTACCTGCCCACTAGTCATTTAGTAGACACAACTGTCTTGGTATCACAGTGCAAGTTTTAAAGTAACTTTTATTTGACTTACTAACAGAGATGGAGAACAAATCGGCGGTTGGGGAGGACTTTTTTTTTTTTTTTGAGACAGGGTTTCACTATGTTGCCCAGGCTGTAATCAAACTCCCAGGCTTAAGCAATCCTCCTACTCGAGCCTACCTAAGTAGCTGGGACTACAGGCTATAGGGCACTTTTTATAGGCAGTGAAACTATTATGTATAGTACCATAGTGGTGGCTGCATCTGTCAAAATCCACTGAACTTTACAGCACAAAAATGAAACCTTAATGTATGCAAAATCTTAAATACCCGAAGAGGCTGTCAGAAAAATGCCAGAATGGGATGCACTCTGATCCTAATGTGTTTCTTCCTTTCTGATTTTAGTTCATCCTAAGAGGTAATGTTTCCCAGCATAGTCGTTAATAAAATTTTTTTTAAGAATTAATGCTTAATATTCCCTACAATCTCAGATTTGTTTTCCTACTAAAAACGCTCAAGGTGGAAACTGCTAACAACTCCCAATCTCAGACTGTACCTGCAAAATTAAGTTGTAAAAACAGAAGTTTATTCAGCTAAGAGGCAATAATGTTATTTTCTGATTTCCACATCACTAATAAGCCTAACTGCTTGGATGAACGTGATTTCTGGTTAAAGGCTCTTATTGCAGAAGGAAGAAACCCCACCTTCCCATCAACCCAACCTCTCCTTTCAAACCCACTCCTCCGGAGCTATAGCACAGATCCTTAGAGGTCGTGGCCGCCCGCCTCTCCCGGTTGCAGCTCTCCACCGCGGCGGTGCTCCCCACGTCTCCAGCGCCGCCCGCTCCACGTCTGAACTGGGGCAGGCGAGCCGCCCTGCCCTACAGCTGTCCCTGCAAACCACCAGGGCTGCGGCGACACCCTGAGGCCCTCCAGTCCCAGCGCGTCCGCCCTGGCCGGAAAGGACGGACATCCCAGGGTCCTGGGTGCTCGAGACGGCGCCGCGGGCAGACCGCCACCCAGGCCCCGACAGTCTTTTTACTTATTTTTTTTCTCGGCGCCCCATCCCGCCCCCGAATCCTGCAGCCCCTGGGGATTCCTCTCAGGGGCCTCGCGCTGGAACGCCAGAGACCTTCGTCCGCAGTCCCACGCTCGCCACTCAGCCCTGCGAGACGAAACCGGCCCCCTAACACACACACACACACACACACACACACACACACACACACACACACACACACACCCCGCCCCTGCTCCGTCCCACCCCCGCACCCCGAGCCGGGGAGCGGAGGGGAGGGAGAGAAACGGAAAAAAAGAGGGGGAAAAGAGGAGACCGAGAGAGATAGGAAGGGAGGAGGGAAGAGGAGGGAGGGGGAGAAAAGAGTGGAGGAAGGGAAGAGAGTAGAGCCAGAAGAGAGGGGAAGGGAGGGAGGAGGAGGGAGGAGAAGGGCCCTCCCTTCCTTCTGCCGCAGAGCGCAGTCCGGGTGGGGGCAGCTGGAGGCTCCCAAGCCCTCCCTTCCCCCGCTCCCAGCCCCCACGCGCCCGCGAGCCGTGCGACGCCGTGGGGGCGGGGGCGGCCCGGCGGGGTCTCGGGGGGAGCCGCACCTTGCGCTTGCGGGCCTCCGCCGTGCCGCTCCACACGAAGCACTGGTAGATGGCCCGCAGGTTCTGCTTCCAGTTGTCAACCTTGAAGTTGCTCAGGTGAGCGCAGCCCGGCGGGGCCACCGCCAGCTCGGCGTCCATGGCCTCGCCCTCGGGCTCGGACCGCGACACCGTGGGGGGCAGGGCACGGCCGCGCGCGGGGGGCGGCGGCGACGGGGGCGAGGACGACGCCAGCTCGGCGCAGAGCTGCTGGTCGGCGCACCCGGCCGACCTAGGGACGGGCGCCGAGAACAAAGCGCTACGCCCGGACAAAGACCGGCTGCGCGAACGCCGAGGGGAGGCGGCGGCCGGCCAGGCACCGCCCCCGCGCTGCGCGCTCGACTTACTGGGGGGCGGTGTGGGCGGAATCACGTCACCCCGCCGGCCCCTCCCCGCGCAGGCGCCAGCGTGCCAGGCCTCCGTCCCCGCTGCCGCCGCCGCCGCGCGGCGCCAGCGCTCAGGGAGGCTCGCCCTTACGCTGATGCCACTGGTCGCCTGCCACCCCGTGGCGCCCCCGGTGTTTTCATAGGCTGAAGGTACAGTCCGTCGGGCTCAGAGCCGCCTCCCGGGACGCTGGGTGCGAAAGGTTCCAGCTCTCCCACCGGGATCCAGGGAGCAGGGGCCGTGCTGCCGATTAGTGACGTGGGACGTCTGTCAGGGCACTGAACCGGTTTGCACCGGCCTGAGCGCTGCCGCAAAGAGGCGGGGCGACGCGCTGGCGATGGTGCAGGCCCGGCGTCCACCTGGAGTTTGCGCTTTCGCACGGGATCCCCTTCCTCCCTGCCTGGTGTGTGGCCGGTGGCGTTGGTCACAGGAGTGCTCTCATCTGGGATTTCTGTGGGCTCTCCCGTCGTTGTAGCCTCTGTCGGCTCTGCAGAGCCACAGCCGTGGGTTGTCCTGTCGTCTACCTGCTTGACGCAGGCTGGGGTCCCTCCCAGTGAACCCGCGGCCCAGTGAGGGTCTAGCCCAGCACTACCCAACTGAAATAGGATGCGAACCTCATACCTAACTTTGAATTTCCTGTTAGCTACATGTTTTAAGTGGGAAAAAAGCAAGTGAAATTAAATTTAGTAATATATCTTAACCCAACAAAGCCAAAATATTATTATCATTTAAACATGTACGCAATATTGTAAAGTTGTTAGTGAAATAGTTACTACTGAAAGGCAGGAATTGATAGTAGGAGAATGTACTTTGTTTTGTGTGGAACAGAAACTGTTTTAGATTAGAAAAATGTGTTCTCTTTGATTTTAACTAATGCCATTTGCTTCTGTAACCGTGCTTGCTTTTAGTTGTTAGTCAAATAGTTAATCAAAAAACAGGGCGGGAGTAACTCCATGACAGGCTGAACTTCCTAGAGTAGGCCTAAGTCTCAGTCCCCCTCCCCAAACGCAGATCAGAACTGGCGCCTGCGCGAAAATTGAAAATCCTGAGGCTTGGGACCACCCAATCAGGGGTCAAAACAATCCTCCACTTTTAAAGGAACCAATGGACAAAGGGGGAAAGGGGATGGTGGGCTCAGCGTATCGTAGGCCACCGGTGTGTCGTGCGCAACCAAAAGTATAAAAGCTTCACTTTTACCCCGGGGCGGGGTCCTGGTTCCTAGGGAGGCCACTGTGTTGGTGCTCTGGGACTTGGACCCTAGCTCGAGCTAGCAAATAAACTCATTTGCCATTTGCATCCTCGGTGACTCTGCTTCTCTGTTCCTGGGGCCGAGGGGAACCGGTTCTTACACTACGGTAAGTCTTCGAAATCTGGTATTTACACTTAAAGCACATCCTATTCCTACTAGCCACATTTAAACGACTAGCAGCTACTATATTAGGCAGCACAGGTCTAATCAGTATATAAACGACTGAAACAGGGCAAATTGTGGAAAGGTCTTTAAAGACAAGTGCAAACAATGTCTCGGAAGAGCAAAGGCCTGAAGGATCTGGGGGAACTTCTTGGAGGAGGTATGATGCCCACCTGTACTGATCCCACTACTAACTGCTTTGCTGCCTTGCTCCACAGGTTGGAGGAAATGGCAGTTGCTGTCCAGAGCCATCACAAGGTAAAAAATGAATGTAGCAATCTCAGGGCACTTAATGCTACAGGGTTGAAGGGGCTGAGGACTGGAATAAAGCATGTATGATTAGGACAAATTGACAAGCACACTTTTGCTTCAGGGCCCTGGTGCTTGCAGTCCCCTTTACCTAAAATGCTTTCCACGTGCCCTTTTATTCCATGGTTCATGCTCCCTGACTTCCCTCTGGGCTTGGTCAGCACCTCCTTTTCAGTGAGGTCATCCACTACCACCCTACTGAAATTGCAACCCCCCAAAATTCTCCTTTCCCCTACTCAGCTTTAGTTTTCTCCAAAGAATATATCACTATCTGATGTAGCATATATATACTTGTTTGTTTTTTATTATATATTCCGTCAGTAGCATGAAAAACTCCATGAGGGTAATGATATTTGTGTGTTTTATTCACTACTACATCTCTCAGTTCCCAGACGGTGTGAGCTACATGCAGGTACTGAAAATACTGAATCTGGCTTGCTGGTGCCCTCTTGTCCCTGCTCCTTGGGAGGCTGAGATAGAAAGAGAAGCCCAGGAGTTTGAGGCTGCAGTGAGCTGTGATCATTCTTGTCAGTAGCCACTGCATTCCAGCCTGGGCAACATAGTGAGATCCTATCTCTACAAAACCTGCTGAATTATAGTAATTAATTAAGCCCAGATACATGTTTATAGGAGAATCTAAGAAGACCATTCCCAGAATAAAACACTGGATAAGGCAACCTATGTCTATGTTAGAGAAAGGAATATCAGGTTACAAAGAAGTGAAATAATAATAAGACAGGAATTACAAATAATATATGATTAATCTCTGTAAATATTAATATAAGAAGTGTTGTCATATTGTTGGACTTCTGATTTGACTTCAAGAATGTGCACCTAGCATGCAGGCCCTAATAGTTATCAATAGCATTTTTTATCAATATGGTCATCTAACCACAGAAGAATTTCTCTGTTCTCTACTTGAATTAAATAGTGATTTAAAATGCCCCATAATTAGAACAGCCTTACTCATCAAAAAAAATTAAAACTGCAGAACATGCCCTTGAGAAGCAATCCCCAAAAGATGTATGGACAAAGCTTTGTAGTGCAGCACTATTTTCTAATGGGAAGAAAACTGGAAACAACCTAACTGACCACAACTAGGAGGATGGTTGAATAAATAATGGAATAGCCATTCTAGGGAATGCTATACATCTATTTAAAAGAATGAAATAGATTTATAAGCACTAATGTGAAAAGTCTATAAGACATAATAAAACAAATTTGCAGAAAATTACAGAAAGTATGCTAACATTTATGGAAAATAGTACCGTGTATGAGTATACATTAAAGGCCTGGAAGAAACCAAAAAACCCTTCAATAATAGTTAACTTCTGGTGAGGAAGAAGTAAACTTGACTTAATCTGTAATGTTTGAATTTTTTTTTTTTGGCAATGAGAATTAATAATACATTATTTTGTATTTAAACATCACTAAAACTTAAAAAGAAATGACAAAATGTCATGGTACAAGGGGGTATAAAGAAACTAAGGCCCAGAGAAAGAGAACATGTTTCAGTTCACACATTCACCCTGTTCTACAACATCTGGAAAACAGGGGTCCAAAGTTCAATTTACTCATTTTTTCATGTATCCAAAAATCAAGTCAGGTTGCTAAATTACAATCCTGGTTCCACCATCTGTGTAACCTTAGACAGATTGCCTCACTTTCTCAGCCTATTTACTTATCTGTTAAAATTAGGGCAGTATCAGCTCTCTGCCTATATTAAAATGTCGTGGCAAGGAATAAATGAAATACATCATGCAAAGCTCTTAGCACGTTCCTGTTTACTAAGGGCTCAGGAATCACTAGAAATTATTGATATAGCACTTACTGGAAACTGAGATAATTGAAACAATTTCCTACTTCAAGGATCCCACCATATAGTGGGATTAGCAGCAATGTTGCCAGTAACATTAGCAAGTAGTTATAGTAATATGAAATTGCAGTGATAAAGGAAAGTCCAGGTAATATCAAAACACTCCAGGATACCTGTAACCCTAACCCTGCCTAGACAGTCATGGTAGAGGGGATCTGGAAGTGTTTTTTATGCCTTACTTGAGTATAGAAGGGTGGGCAGAAGCCTGTTTTTAAAAATAAGTGACCTGGTGAGGGTTTTGCCTCAAAAGGCATTTCCTACCATCCATGGGACTAATACTGTCTAAAATGTTATTCTCTGTGTTTATCTGTTATTTTTTTAAAAATTTTTTATGCTAACCTGCCCCTTCTAAAAAAATTTTTATTTCAAATTTAAAACACCCAGGAATTATGCTTCCAAGATGGCTGAATAATAATCCTAGACCAATCCTCCCACGTATAACAACTACGAACTTTGGACATAATACACAAACATCTGAAGGCACTGGAGAATGAACCTGTCGTGGCCCGGATTGCAGAACGGGGGATGGACACAGAAAGAAACACACAGACACACACAAGACGTACAAGACTGAGGTAGATAATTCTACCAGTCGCTTTATTATATAGTTTTTCTATGTCCGGCAGCTACTTCCTGGTACGTGACTACCTTGGGCGCCCTGAGAAAAATACGTTTTCATTCCTTCCACACGATTGCTTAAGGGAAGCAGACGTTTGCATCTTAACTTCTTGTATCTTAACTTCTTTATCTCATTACCGTATGCAGGACAATGAGATGCCTTGGCTTGTTTGCAAGACCCCAGGCACTTGGTTATCTATCATAAAGCTATCTGTCATGAGGAATAGTTCTGTTTGTCCAACAGGCCGATGTGCGGACCTGTTGACCTCTGGCGCCAAGGAGAGCACACCCAGTTTCGCTGACTCTGGGCTTAAGCCAATTTGCCCAGGGACAGCCCCTACAGAACCAAGCAGACATACCTGGGAAAGAGTAGACACTTGGAAGGAGGGGCCTCCCCAGTGGGCATAACCTGTTTTTTATGGCTTTTATAGACCAAGACAGGCCACACTTGGTGAGCCCTAGATAGGAACGCTGAAACTCAGGTAGAAAACCCACAATATTTCTTGACTGAAGAAGCAGAGGACAGAGTACAGAAAAACAAAAGCCACTGAGAAGTGAGGAGAGAATCAGAGAGGGGAAGCCCCAGAATCTATGTATAGAATAAACTATGTCCAAGTATCTAGTTGACCACTGAACTGCTCATGTGCAGGGCAAATTCCAAGTAGCCAAACTAAAACAAAAAGAAATGAGCAGATTTAAGCTACTGTCCAAAAAACCGTTAAGGACTGAGTTAATTTCCTGCTAAAACAAAAATATCAACTGTTTTTGGAGGTACATAACAAAATCCATACTTTCAAAATATAGCATTAATAGTGGCCAGGATACAGTCCAAAATTATTTGACATATTTGAAAAAGGAAAATGTGCCCCTTTTCAAGAGATAAGACAGTCAAATGTGACCAATCCTAAAATGTATCAGATGTTGAAATTATTGTAGCACGTGAGGATTTCAAAGCAGCTATGGTAACTGTGCTCAGTGAGGTACAGGAAAATATGTTTGAAATGAATGAAAAGATAGGAAATAGCAGTGAAACAGAAACTATATAAAAGAACCAAATCTAAGTCCTAGAACTAAAATATCAGTATCTACAATAAAAATGTCACCAAGTGGACTTAAGGGCAGAATGGAAATGACATAAGAAAGAGTCAGTAAACTTGAAGATAAATCAATTGAAATTATCCAATCAGAAGACGAGAGGAAAAAAATATTTTTAAAAAAATGAACAGAGCCTCAAAGATCTGTATCAAAAGGCCTAACATATGTGTAATTCAAGTCCCAGAAAGAGAGGAGAGATAATGTGACAGAGAAAAAAAATTTGAAGAAATAGTACTAGAAATTTTCCCAAGTTTGGTGAAAGATATAAATGTACAGATTAAAAACTGCCATTGAATCCCAAGTAGAATACATGTGAGGACAATGTGCAAAGGCACAGCATAGCTTAACCAGTAAGGAAAAAAATAGTAAAAAGCAAATGTGGACCGCAGCCAGTGAAAAGCAAGGTGTTATATTCAGGGAACAATGATTTTTTTTTTCCTATCCAAAAGGTAACAAAACAGTGGAGGCCAGATAACAGCGTAACAATATCTTGAAAGTGCTGAAAGACAAAAATTGTCATCCCATATTTCTATATACAGTGAAAATATCCTTAAGTAATAATGGTAAAATAAATAAATTTTATAAAAAAGAAATTTAAGAGAATTTTTCTCCAGCAAATCTGTACTATAAGGAATGAGAAGGAAGTCCTATGGGCCAAAGGGAAAAGGTACCAGGTAGAGACTTGGATATTCAGAAAAAAATGAAGAGCATCAGAAATGGCAATTATCAGGATAAATATAAATGTCTATTTTTTCTCTTAATCTGTGTACAAGTACATATGACTATTTAAAGCAAAATTCATAACATTGTCTGGAGGGGTTTATAACATATGTATACACATTAATACCTACAACTGTTACACAAATGACAGGAAGGAAGAGTAAAGGGACTTAACAAGTTTTTAAGGTTTCCATGTTTTACATGAAGTGATATGATATTAAATTTAAATAGATTATGAAAAGATAAGGCTTGATACAATCCCTAGAGCAGCCACTAGAAATGATGTGAAGAAATGTTAATATAACTAAAAAGTCAATGGATAAATTAAAATAGAACTATAATAATATTCAAATAATCCATAGTCTGAAACTATGTATATCTATTCTACAACATTAAAAAATTCATCGAGTTACATGCCATAAAATTTAAGAAATATTAAAAAATTGAAATAATCCAAATAAGGCAGGAAAGGAAGAAAAGAGGGATAAAATCAAAGGGAATAAACAAAAGTGAAATAATAAAAAGCATACCTAACTATAAATATGTCAATGATTCCATTAGATGTCACTAGACTAGCAGACTTCCACTTCCATCCATAATGGAGTACAAGGGACAGTTTTCACCTCCTGCCATAAACAACAACAGTGAAAACCAGACAAAAATATAAGAAACAATTGTTTCTAAACATTGAAAAACAGGAAGTGCAGAACAGTGGTCCCTGATAGAAAGGAAGCAAACAAGAAGAGTCCTGTGACCCCCATGGCTCACTGCCTAAAAAGAGCTTGCAGGCCACCGCACAAGGACAGGGAGCCCAGCGCAGGGCACCTGGGACTTCCCAGCCTTAGCACTGACGTTCTTCATCCTGTGAATAGCCTCAGTCCTTGTTAAACTGTGGAGGTCAGCCATGCTGCCAGACAAACACCAACGCTCTCCGTGAGCTGAGCATATAGGGAGGTAATGGTGGCTGGAATTCACAGGACAAACGACTAGAAAAGAGAGAGCTGCACAGAGTCTAGACCATTCCAGAAATCTGCAGCTGGTCCCCTCAAGGCTTCAGCTTATGGGTGAACGTAGGTGGACCTGTTGTGTAGGCTGCAAGTTAAGTTGCTCAAACTACCCGAGGCAGGGGAAATAACTGCCAGAAAGGAGCAGATGAAACAATTCCTGGAGCTCACACGGGACTGGAAATAGTTCACCTTCCCAACAGCCAGAGTGGAGAGACCCACACGTGGGCATCAGGGAGGGCACACAGGAGAAGGTATTGCCTCAGCAGTGGAGGCAAAGTAGCCCTAGAATAAGGCTGATCTGGTCACCCTTACAAGCTTAAAAGGATCAAACTTTTCTTGCAACTTAACTGTGATCCAGAATAAAGCCCTCCAAATATTCAAGGAATACAAAAACAAAAAATAGGCCAGGCGCAGTGGCTCATGCCTGTAATCCTAGCTCTCTGGGAGGCTGAGGCAGGTGGATTGTTTGAGCTCAGGAGTTCGAAACCAGCCTGAGCAAGAGCGAGACCCCGTCTCTACTAAAAATAGAAAGAAATTAATTGGACAACTAAAAATATATAGAAAAAATTAGCCGGGCATGGTGGCGCATGCCTGTAGTCCCAGCTACTCGGGAGGCTGAGGCAGGAGGATCGCTTGAGCCCAGGAGTTTGAGGTTGCTGTGAGCTAGGATGACGCCACGGCACTCTAGCCCGGGCAACACAGTGAGACTCTGTCTCAAAAAAAAAAAAAAACAAAAAAAACAAAAAATAAAAAGAAGGAAGGAAGAAGAAAAGGTGGAAACATTTTCTTTTTGGAGAGAGAAAGCACCAAACAAGGTAAAAAATTCAATGTCTGGCATCCAATCAAAAGTTACCAAGCATACAAACAAGCAGGAAAATACCAGTACAACCCATAATGAAGAGAAAATCAATAGAAACAGACTCCAGCTGGGCACAGTGGCTCACACCTGTAATCTCAGCACTTTGGGAGGCCGAGGTGGGAGGATCACCTGAGGCCAGGAATTTCAGACCAGCCTGGACAACATAGTGAGACTCCATCTCTACAAAAAATAACCAAATTAGCTGGGTATGGTGGCGTGTGCCTGTAGTCCCAGCTACTTGGGAGGCTGAGGTAGGAGGATTGCTTTAGCTCAGGATTTCGAGGTTGCCGTGAGCTATCACCACTGCACTCCAGCCCAGTGACAGAGTGAAATCCTGTCTCAATTTTTTATATATATATATATATATATATATATATGTATATATATATATACACACACACACATGTAAAATTATTTAGAGATGAGGTCTCTCTCAATTACAGGCATAAGCCACTACTCCCAACCTAACAAATAAAATTAAAAAAAAAAAATAGAAACAAACCCCCAAATGAAACACATGGCAGATTCAGCAGGCAAGGACATTAAAATAGCTGTTATAGATATATTCCATATGTTCACAAAGCTAGAGGAAAGGTTGTACATGTTAAGTAGAAATTTGGAAGATATTTTTAAAAAATGAACAGAGCTGAAGGATGACTTCTAGCAGCCTAATACACATGTAAATGGAATCTCGGTGGCAGGAGGGGCAGTAGAGTCACAAATCCAAGCCATTCCAAATACATGTAAAAGTTTTCGAGTAACTGAATCAAGGATAAGTTTTTTAATTTCAATTTCAATTAATTTAAATTAAATTAAATTAAACATTCAGTTCCCCAGTCACACTAGTCAGATTTCAAGTGCTCAAGAGTAACATGGGAGGCCGGGCGCGGTGGCTCACGCCTGTAATCCTAGCACTCTGGGAGGCCGAGGTGGGCGGATCATTCTGAGCTCAGGAGTTCGAGACCAGCCTGAGCAAGAGCGAGACCCC
>NW_012149230.1:4501740-4514650 GCF_000956105.1 Propithecus coquereli | reverse complement strand
AAAAAAAAAAAAAAAAAAAAGAATAACATGGGGCTAGTGACTCCCACATTGGACCTGGCAGATGTAGAGTTAGGAGCATAAAAACGTTCACCTGTCTTAAGAGCTCATCACCTTGGGTGGGAGCTGCGAGGTGCTATTGGCAGACAGAAAGGGTAGGCCATGTGCACAGCTGATCCAGAGAATGGGGCCATCGGCCACCCCTCCTTGAAGTTACGGGATCACTGACATAATAACCATAACTAGTAGTGAGCTCAGTCCCTCCGGAACCCAGGCAGAGGTCTGTCTGTGGCTGGCGTCCACTGCACAGCACAGACCGCGCACAGCCTGGGCCCCGCGTTAGCGCAGGGGCGGCCGCGCACAGCCGCTGGCCCCGGCTTGGGTCAGGCCCCAGGAAGCCGTCTGCAGGCACGTTCCAGGCGTCTCCCCGTAATCTCTCTTCTATTTGAGTTTCTTTTTCATGTTACGTCCTGGGCCCTCACGGACACGTCCTTTCCAGTCGGAAATCTGGAAGAGACGGAGCACCTTCCGGCACATGGGCTGGCCGCGAACCTCCCCCGACCGCCCGCCCTTCACCACGCAGCGCCGACCGGCCGCCCGACCCCGCGGGCTCGCTCGCCTCCTCCAAGACCCGCGGCGCCTGCGCGCCGGGCGCCACCGCACCCAGACCGCCGCCCCGTGGGGCGAGCCCGGCCTGTCTGCCGTCACAGGCACCGCTTACGGCTCTGAGAGCCTGGAAGGAAACATGGGGTGACCCAGCGTCATTCAAGGTGGAAGGAGTGAGGAGCACAACGTGAGGAGATGCACAGGAATGACCTCAGGACCATGGAATCAGAACACCCCAGGGCGATGCTGCCTGCGGCTTCAGAACCACCTTCTGATCCTGTCCACCTGGGAGGCCACTTCCCTCTGGGGATGTAAGGAATTTGGCTCAGGGCAGGGGGCTAGTTGTTACATGTTTAGCAACATGTTTGATCTTTCAGTGTTTTGGGCAACAACCTAACCAAGTTTGTAAGTGCCTGGGAATATTCAAGGCCGGGCTTGGGCTCAAGCCCTCGGGGGAACATGCAGCCCACCGGGTGTCAGAGCTGTCAGAGCACTTCATGTTTCTTAGGACATGAAAAGAAAGTGGGGGGAATTGGAGACCTATACGTGTGTGTGTGTGTGTGTGTGTGTGTGTGTGTACTTCCATCCATCCTCCCCAATTCTATTTTTTTTTAGAGGCTGGTTCTCTACGTGGAGGAGAACCAGCCCCTATTTTATTTTTATTGTGACTATTTTCTAACGTAAAGAAAAGTTATAAGAACAGTGCACTGATTACCCATACACACTTCATCTATTAATAGATTCTCCAGTTATTTATACACTTTTTAACCTAGTTTTCTTACCACATTTCCTTTATCTCTCTCCATATGTTTTTAATTTAAATTTTGTGTTTGAGTTACTTGGAGACACACTTCATCATGTATCTCTTAAGAACTGATTCCTTTTCCTACATAACTACAGTACAATTATCACAGACTGGAAATGTAACATTAATACAATACATTCTGTTACATACATTGCCTTACATACGATCCATTGCATAATCTATATTCAGATTCCCCCAATCGTACCAGATCGTCTCCTATAATTGTTATTAGTTTTCACCCAAAATCCAACCAAGGATCTCACATTGCATTTGGTTTCATGCCAGATATGACCGACCGCCTTGTAAAATTTCTTTACTTTGTATGTATGGGGCCCTCCCTTCCCTGCAATACCAAAGTGATTCCTGGAGGGGATTTTGGGTATTTTCAGGTGTAAAAAGCTTGTCATTTTGATGTGCTAAAGAACTGGGGTCTGGAATCCCAGACTGTTCAGCGAGCTGCTCCTCTTTCCTTCTTGCAATGCAGTTCTTTCCAGCATTAAAGTCTTGTTTTAAAATTGTGTGCCTGTGTTTCTTTTTCCCACAAGAGGAGCTGCTGACAGAGCCGAGGGAGCTGATGAGTCGCGCAGTGAGAATGGAGATTTCCAGACCCCTGGGGGGCGCCGGAGGGGGGGGACACGCTGGGGAGATGCATGTTCCCTGCAGCTGCCCAGGAATTGGCGGGCCACGGCACTGAGCGACAGCCCCTAAGCCACATGCCCTCTGAACAGATTCAAGATGTGACCCCCAAACCTCATTTCTCCTAAGTTAGACGTTGCTTAGATATGATACAATACTTATTTCTTGAATACCTCTCACCACATAAATTATCTCGAATTTTATAATGACATGCAGGAGAATGCCCTGTCAAATAGTCTCTCTCTCTCCTTCCCTTTGTCATTGGTATCAGATCTGCAGTTGCAAATAATGAAACACACTCTCGCTTAAGCAGAAAAGGAGACCACCAAAGCTCCAGGAGGCCAGAGAGTGGGAAGCTCTCTAGTTGCCTCCATAGAAGAGGGGCCCAGGAAACATGTTTGCACTGGCTTCTGTGGCCTCTCCCAGGCGCAACCTGAGGGGGATCCTCCCATGTCGCACCCTCGTGGGAAGGGAGTGTGGGAAGGTGAACTTACAGCCTTTCCATCCTGAAGGTGAGAGAGCCTTAATGTGAAACACTGCCCGCGCAAAGAGTAGCTGTTCACGAGGTGCTGGGAGGCCATGGAGTGTGACAGAGGTCCACTCAGCACCCACCTGGAATCACAGCAGGAAATAGAAACTCAATGTTTCCTTTAATGTTGGTGTGAGAGTATAATTTTCAAAGTGTTAAAAACATAATTCTCATAAAAATGGGTAATGAGCACATGTCAAAGTTGTGTTTAACTCTTTAATGAACCACCGGGAGGACCTAGACAGAGCAAAAGCTAACGTGGAAAAATGGGAATTCTGTAGTCAGTGGTGGTTGGGGGGATGCTGAGATAATATTTGCTCATCAGATCAAAAGTGTGAATGTTCTACAGCAGTGGTTTTCAAATTGAAGTGTACAGCTGCAGAATCTTAGGATACCGGGCTCAGAGGTTTCTGGGCTGCACCCCAGAGTTTGTGATTTTGTAGGTCCAAAGTGGGGCCTGAGAAGCTACATGGCCCAAGTGCTGCTCACACTGCCAGTCCAGGGCCACACTGTGAGAGTCATGCTCTTGACAGAAATGCAACCACGAGCTTGGGGGTGATCTTTTCTGCTGATGACAGAGGTAAACCATCACACCTTCCTTGCCTGTTCATTAACCCTTATGTTTAGAGAGTCGTAAAATGTATGGGTCCCAATCAAGAGTAAATGGTAGGTTGAACAAAGCTACATCCATCATGTCTAGCGTGACATTAAAAGTCATTTTACCTTATTTTCAAGCTTTGGATAATTTTTCTTGACAGTGATGCTGATTACACAAATTTCTTAATAGATGATTTATTTTACATCGAGTCCTCCAAATTGCCAAAGTAGAGATTGTTGTATGTCATTTTGGATATTTTCAATTAAGAAGAGAAAAAGTGGAGAAGAAAAATGCTATTATCATCCATGTGTGTGACCCTCTATAGGTTTCAAAGGACTTTTATATATATGATCTCATGTACCCTTGTCATAATCCTGTGAGGTACGTGCTTTCATCCCATTTTAAGAGACAGGTAAACTGAGCCTCAGGAAGCTCAAACCACTTCCCCCAGATATCACAGTGGACGTCAGCATCAGAGGGCATCATTCCCACAGAATGCAGTGAGACCACATACTGAACAGTAAAACATGGCTCTGGCCCTACTCAACATCTCAGCCTCACTCACCCTTGTCATTTTGGTACTAATTCATTTTTACTTAATGAGAGAGCCTTGCACTTAATGAAAGGTCCTTGCACACTGTGACCTCTTAAAATAGCTTGACTATTAAAATTCTCTGTATAAAAAAGAAAGCACAGTAGACAGTCTTTGATAAAATAGCTAGGAACATATCCTGGCTATTTAGCAAACAACAAACAAAACAAAACAAAGCAAAAAACCTCCTACATATCCTAAGAGTGGGCAAAATAAGGCATTCCACATCAGAATTAAAGTCAAAAATTACAACTACCTACTTGGAACTCGATGAATGTTTAATCTCCTTGTTAAGAAACTCCTTTTGGCAACTGGGTTCTGCCTCTCACCAGCCTTCCCAGGACTGCAGAGAGCAAAGCTCCACCCCAGCTGGCCTCCAGGCCGCTGCAGTGGACGCCCCCCACCACGCCGTGACCTGCGATGCTGGTGACCGAGCTGCCTCGGCAGCCACCCTGTCAGCAGTCCAGGCGCCTGGCAATGATGGCCACTGCTGAAGGGCATGGGGCCGGGGATGGGGGGGAAGGCGGTGGGGGGGTGGGGGAGGGGGTGACAGAGGCTCTTCCGCCACAAAGCCACCCCCTCTTTTTCCTTCTTGGTCTTTTTCTCCCTTTGTGTTCCCATCTCCACATCAAGGCGTTCTGACTCTCCCTGCAGGGAGAAGGCTGATGAGGTGCGCTGTCCAGGAGGGAAGGGCTGGCTCAGCTGTGGGCTGGCCACACAGTGCCCCCTTTGTGAGGGAGGTTGCCACCCCACAGAGGAGGTGCCCTACTTTCTTCGAGAAAGCACGTGTGCGTGCGTTTGTGCACGAGGATGCATGTGCATGCGCCTGGATGTGCTGGGGAGCTGCTGAGTCTTTGCAGTGCAGGGGGCAGAGGAGGGGACATTTTGGCTGGCGACCACTCTCCACCCAGGCCAGGAGACGCAGCCGATCTCAGGAGGGAGGCCAGAGCACTTGGCTCTCACTTCTGTCTCCACATGTGCCTTTCAGTTCCCAGATTTTTCCTGTTCAGATGGTAAAAGACTCTGTTTTCCATTTGTCCTCTGTTGCACCCTCTCCTCTGTGCCCAGATGGCACCCCAGCAGATTCGAGAGCTGGCAGCACAGTGAGCAGAGCCAGCCAAGGCCAGAGGGGCTTGCAGAGCATGCGGGAGGCCCTCGCTGCAGGTACCCGTCCTGCCCGCCAGCGAATCCCAAGGCTACCTTCAAGTAGATCCAGCACCTTTGCTGCTACCACTCTGGGCCAAGCTGCCTTTACTTCTTATCTGGATGATTGCTTCAACTGCACAGGTCTCCTTCCCTGTCGCTGCTCTGCTCTGCAGCCAGAGGGATCCAGTCCTCTACCTGCTCAGAAACCTGCAATGGCTCCCACCTCACTGAGAGTCAAAGCAAAGTCCTAAACAAAACCCAATGTCCATCGGCAGATAAATAGACCAGCAAAATGTGGTACATCCATAAAAGAGAATGTCATTCAGCCATAAAAAGGAGCGAAGCACCGACGCTGCTGCAACGTGGGTGAACCTGGGAAACATGGCGCTGAGTGGAAGAAGCCAGACACCAAGCGCCACGCGTGTGGCACTTATTTGACATGTCCGGAACAGAAGGTCAATTGCAGCTGCCAGGGGCTTTGGGGAGGGGCAAATGGGGAGTGACTGCTTAATGGGACCTGGGTGAAGAAAATGTTTGGAACTACATAGACCATTACGAATGTACTTAATGTCACTGAATTGTACGCTTTAAAATGGTTAACTTTATGTTCTGTGAATTTCACCTCAATAAAAGATATTTTCAAAGTATTGCGTTAAAATTATAAAAAGTGGTTGATTGATAAATGCTATGTTTTGTGTATTTTGCCACAAACCCCCAGGTCCTTACAATGGGCCATCTCTCCACGGTGTCTCCTCCCACTGTCCCCCTCCAGCCTCACTCCTTGTTCCTTCCAGTTCCTCTAACATGCCAGGAACACTCCTGCCCCAGGACCGTTGCACCTGCTGCCAGCGGCTGGAGGGCTCCTCCCGGGTGTGGCTTGCTCCCTCACCAGGTCTTGGCTCAAATGTCCCTTTCTCAGTGAGCTCTTCCTGACCATTCTATTAAAAATTGCAAGCACCTCCTCAGCCAGCGGTTCGAATTCTCTTTAGCAGGGTTTATGTTTTTCCACATCACATTACTTTAAAAAAAGAAATCACGTTTATTTTCTCAGTGTAAGCTCCTCGAGGGTAAAACTTTGCTAAATCGATGTACTCAAGACCCAGAACGCTGCTTCCATGAACCAATCCGCAGACCCCCGCCCCGCCCTGCCCCGTTGCTGCCCACCCGGCCACGGCGGGCGGCTCGCTCTCCCCAGCGCCGGCGGACGTCCCTGCGCGCACCAGCCCCGCGTGCCCAGAGTCGTCTTCCGCTCACACGCAGTGGGCGGCTCCTCTCCCTTGCCTCAACCTCTCCGGTGGCTTCCCGTTGCCCCAGAACAAAACCCAAACTCTCTGCCCCGACCCTCGCGGTCCCGCGCGAGCCCCTCGCCCGCGGGTCTGGGCCGCCCCACGCCCTCCGAGCCCCTTTCAGTGGGCCCGTGCGCACCAGACACCGGGTTGGGTGTTCCACCCACGCTCTTATTTAATACGCTTAGTGACAGGGCAGATGCCAGTGCTTTGAGGAAGGGGCGCGAAGGGAAGGAGGGGTGGGGGCAGACCAAAGTTCTCATCTGGTTCCTGGACCTCCAGAGCCCTCCAGAGGGACAGGCTGAATAATGGTTCCCAAATACTGGGCGTCCTAAGCCCCAAGATCTTGAGATGGGAGATGATCCTGGGTTACCCAGTAGGGAGGGAGGATCAGTCACTGGTCGCGGGAGATGTGGCAAGGCAGTGGCCACCGCCGGCTCAGAGGCAAGGAGCCCGTTCTCCTCCCCAGCCTAGCCCGCAGCCTGGAGAGGCGACTTCTGACCTCCAGATGTAGTCTCCAGATTCACGTTCAAGCCGTGGAGTCTGGGGCAGCTTACAGCAGCCTTGGGACACTGACACGCTCTCCTTCCAGCCCAGCCAGGTGAGGACTCAGGTGAGACCTCCCCAGAGACAAGCTGCCAGAAGGAAGGGTGCTGCACAGCTGACAAACTCTTCGTTGCTGTGTCCCTCATAAATGCCTGCCTGCAAGTGACCGAGTGACACAAACGGAATAAATTGGGGAGGGTATGAGTGGGTAATGCTTTTGGGCACAGCCCTGGGGCAAGTCTTGAGGGCATAAACAGCCCCTGGCCTAGTCCCAGGGACCCAGGGAGGGGAGGAGGGGAGTGTCGTGCATGTGTACAAGGACAGCACATGCCCAGGGCTGCTAATGCCATGGATCCGGACAGAAATACAGACCGCTGGTCCTGCTGGAGTGGAGAGGGGTCTCTGGAGAGGGCGTTTCAAGCAGGGCCATCAAGGTGTGAATCTGTCCTCAGTTGTACTAAGCCCTCAACTTACCGGCAGGGAAAATATCTCCCCCTGTCTGGGCCTTCTATAAAAGGTACAGGTTAACCAGTGAACTCACTGAGGCTCCAGGTCAAACACTCACACATTCAAAAGGTTGCAGCGAAGGGCTAGGTCAATTGGGTTAACAGCAGTACAAACCCTCCAACTCCAAACCCAGACTTGCGGTTTTAATTAAATGCATTTTCTATTCTCAATCTCTAGGGGGAAAATGCTTGTTCCCTTCCAGGAGTTAGCTACTCTCCCAACAAAACGGGTCCCAGGCAGGATTTGGAAATAATAGAGACAGAGACAAAGTGTAGTTTAAAGTGGTGGGGAAGTCAGGGCTCCACCAGCATTCCCGTGAGCCAGGAGGTACTGAATGAAATCCCGCATCAGTATTTATTGGTACAGCAATTAGTTTTTAGTGGTTATAGATTTATGTGTATAGATCATTCTTTTAGGTTTTAAGGCTCCCCAAAGGTTTCAAGGGATCCCTTAATTAATTTTATCTATGTGAGCAAACAGTTACAAAATTTTTCAAAGATAAACTTCTTAAGCTCTAAGTAAGGAGTAGACCTAGCTGAGTATACAAGTTAAAGATAGAATTGTCAATTAGCAGTAAAGCTAAAACAGAAACATAGAGACCATATATTTTTTATCTAGTTTCTCATTAGCTGAGACATGTGGTCGGGAGTGAAGCAGGAACTTTCCTTGAGGCTAATTGGTTTTAGCTGCAGATGTCTGCTGGGCTGACATCCTTTGATCAGTCGTTAACCTGTGGCCCCATGCGGAGCTCTGCCTTGCACAAGCTCCAGGCGCTGGCCTGCAGGCCTTGAGATCGGCACTGCCTTGAAGTCATCCCTGATCGGTGGAACGTCCCCTTGTTGCTAAGCAGCTTCTGGTCTGTGAACTAACATGCCCACAGAGTCCTTCAAGGCAAAGCCCTGCAAAACTCCTGAAACTTTCCATGTCTCTTAACTCTATTTCCCAACAGTTCCCTAACAGCTTAAGGTCCAATTGATAATAGCAACAGTAATAATACTTCTTCCTCACACATTTTAGGTCCAAAGGATAGTGATAATAATTAATACAACTCTGACTAATAATACTAATGGGAGGAAGCGGAGATAGGCTTACCATGTGCCGTGTACTATGCCAAGCAATTTGCAGATGTTCTTTCCTCTAATCTTCACGGTGATTGACGCCACAAAACAGGTCCTCTGATTATCCTATGACATATATGAAGAAATTGAGACCCAGAGTAGCCCAATACCCAAAAACCAATAGGTGCAGAGCTGGGATTTGGACACAGCTGCACCTGTCCCTGTGATGGACACCATGTGCTCCGAGCCCACCCCTGCCTGCTTCCAGCTTTAGATTGAGCTGTCCCTCTCTTTCCCATGCCATATGGCCTTGATTTGACCCCCCATTCTAGGTCTCTATGTATGTTAGAATATAGTTTTGGCCTCACGTCATACAAACACAAAGAACAGACACTTGATCAAGACAGAAGTTTATTTCAGAGCCATCTGGTGTAAGAAGTCAGGCTGGTGAGGTGGTTCCATGTGCCAGGAACCCAGGCCCCTTCTATCATCCCTACAGCGTTTCTCAGGTCCGCGTGGTGCCAGATGGCACACTGCCACATCCAAGGCAGCCACTGGGAAGAAGAAAGGGGCAGGGAAGAGCGCTGTCCTAACCCCCTAAAGCAACAGTCCCCAAACTTTTTGGCACCAGGGACTGGTTGCATGGAGGACAATTTTTCCTCAGACTGGGGGTGGCAGCCCAGACAGCTCAAAATATCAACAAAGTGTTTGGGAAGGATGTGGCTAATGAACACACAGTATGTTGATGGTTTAGGAAGTTCTGTTCTGGCGATCTTGAAAATGAGCCACGTGGGTGGCCTGAGATCAAGGTCGATAATGATGAGCTGAAAGTTGTAGTGGAAGCAAGTCCATCTCAACCCACGAGTGAATTAGCAGCAAGCTTTGACGTTACTATTCCAATAATATTGGACCATTTGAAACAAATTGGCAAGGTAAAGAAGCTGGATAGATGGGTACTGCATGAATTAAATGAGCATCAGAAGAGAAATCTTCTCGAAGCTTACCTTTCTTTGCTGTCACGACATAAAGGTGGATCATTTCTACACTGTGTTGTTATGTGTGATGAAAAATGGATTCTTTTTGACAATTGCGAGCATTCAGCATAATGGTTGGATAAAGATGAAGTGCAAACAGTCCAAACCTGAATATTCATTAAAAAGAGCTAATGTTGTCTGTTTGGTGGTCCAGTGCTGGTATTATCCACTACAGCTTCATGAAACCTGATCAGTTGATTACAGCGGATGTCTACTGCAACCAATTGGACCAAATGATGAGGACGCTTGTGATTAAGCAGCCAAGATTGGTCAATAGAGACAGGCCAATACTCTTACAAGACGACGCTCAAACACATGTCACACAAATAACGCTGCTCAAATTATAGAGGCTGGATTTGGAAACTCTCTGTCATCCACCGTATTCACCAGACCTTGCACCAACTGACTACCAGTTCTTCCAGGCTTTGGACCACTTCTTGCAAGGAAAAATATTCAATTCTCAACAACCTGTGGAAAATGCCTTTTGTGATTTCATCACCACTGGATCTCCAGGTTTCTTTGCTGCTGGCATAAATGAACTACCATTAAGATGGCAAAACTGTGTTGATAGTTTAGGTGTGTACTTTGATTAATTGTATTGCTTCTTATTTGAGATATAATATACTACACTTTTAATTCAAAATCAAACATTTCATCTTTAATGACTTCATATAAAAGATTAAAAAAAATGGTACACCTAGATAGGGCACTTACCATGAACGGAACTTGCAAGACTGGAAGTTGTTCCAGGTGAGTCAGGGAGTAGTGAGTGAATGTGAAGTCCTAGGACATTACTGTACATTACTGTAGACTTTTTAAATAGTTATTCATGGAAAAAATCCCAAACTCTGTAAAATAACTTAAAGAGCTTTATTCTGAGCCGAACATGTGTGATCATGGCCCAGGGTGCCATGCCCAAGAAGTCTGGAGCAAGTGGTCCTGCCATGTCTGGGTTACAGTTTGATTTTATATGTTTTAGGGAGACAGGAATTGCAGGTAAAATCATAAATCAACAGATGAAAGTATACCTTTGTTTGGCCCAAAAAAGCCAGACATCTTGAAGCAGGGGGCCAGAAGGCTGCGAGTATTACAGGTTATAGGTGGGTTGAGAGAGTCTTTGATTTGTAATTGGTTACAGAAATAAAGCTTTGTCTAGAGGATTAGAAAGGTTAAGTTGACAGAAGGAAGTTGGTTAGTCAAAGACAAGCCACAATCTACCAAACCCAGTGATCTGTTAAGCAAACTGATGGCCTGCAGGTGATTTTCCTTTCCTCTGCGTGGTCTTAGGTCTTGCCAATAATTTAGTATCTTATTGTCTCAGCCAGGCCTGACCTCCCTTACCTTCATGGCCAGGAAGTCAGTTTTAAGGTTTTTCTGGGGTCCCCTTGGCCAAGAAGGGTTCTGTTCAGTTGGCAGGGGTAAAGGGTGTGTAGGATTTTATTTTAGTTCACACACTGTACACTTAGACTACACTAAATTAAAAAATATTTTTTTCTTTCTTCAGTAATAAATTAACCTTAGGTTATTGTAACTTTTTCACTCTATAAACTTAATTTTTTAAACTTTTGACTCTTTTGTTGTAACACTTAGATTAAAATGTACATTGTACAGCTGTACAAAAATATTTTTTCTTTATGTCCTTACTCGATAAGCTTTTATTCTAATAAAATTTTTGTTTTACTTTTTAAACTTTTTTCGTTAAAAACTAAGGCACAAATACACACATTAGCCTAGACCTACACAGTGTCAGGATCATGAATATCACTGTCTTCCACCTCCACATCTTGTCCCACTGGAAGGTCTTCAGGGGCAATAATAGGCATAGAGCTGTCTTCTCCTATAATAATGATGCCTTCTTCTGGAAGATCTCCTGAAGGATCTGCCTGAGTCTGTTTTAATACACACACACACACACACACACACACACACACACACACACACAAAGTAATGATAAAAAGTCAGTGTAGTTTGTTTGTTTATACCAGCATCACCAACAATAGGTGAGTAATGCCTTTTGCTAGGATGTTAAGACAAACACGACATCACTAGGCAATAGGAATTTTTCAGCTCCATTATAATCTTATAGGACCATTGTTGTATATGTGGTCCATTGTTGACCACATTTGCTGAAAAAAAATCAAACTCTGTAAAATAATTTGAAGAGGTTTATTCTGACCAAATATGTGTGACCAATAGCCCAGGGAACGTAGTCTCAAGAAATCCTGAGAAAGTGTGCCGAAGGAAACCAGTTTTATACATTTTAGGGACATAGGAATTGCAGGTAAAATCATAAATCAATACATGGAAATTATACATTGGTTTGGCACAAAGAAGTAGGACATCTCGAAGGAGAGGCTTATAGGTTATAGGTGGGTTTAGAGATTCTTTGATTTGTAATTGGTTAAAAAAATAAAACTTTGTCTAAAGGCTTGGAACATTTTAAGTTGGGATAAGGAAGTCTATTAATCAGAGGGCAAGCCACAATATAATGACTCGAGTGATCTGTTAAGCAAATCAATGACCCGCAGGAGTGACAACCTTTGATTTGCATGGCCATAGATTCTGTTAATAATTTAGTATCTTAGCCAAGCATGTTGGTTCATACCTATAATCCCAGCACTTTGGGAGGCTGAGGTGGGAGGATTGTTTGAGGACAGGAGTTCGAGACCAGCCTGGGCAACATAGTGAGAACTTGTCTCTACAAAAATAAAAAAATTAGCAGAGTGTAGTGGTGCACACCTATAGTCCCAGTTATGGGAGGTTGAGGCAGGAGGATCACTTGAGCCTATGAGTTTGAGGCTGCAGTGAGTTATGTTGATGCCACCACATTCTAGCCTGGGCAACAGAGTGAGACTTTGTTTCAAAAAAAAAAAATAGTATCTTACTGTCACAAAAAGTCTGTTTTGTCAGTCTTATGATCTGTTTTAACATTAATGCTGATCGATTGTGTCTAGCCTCCAAAAGAGCAGGAGTATAATGAGTTGTGTTTGATCTCCCTTTGCTTCATGGCTGGGAACTCAGTTTTAAGGTTTTTCTTTGGTCCCGTTGGCCAAGAGGGGATCCGTTCAGTCAGGAGGGTGGGCTTAGGATTTTATTTTTAGTTTACAAGCAGTATTAGTCACTATGCCACGCATGACTGTATTATGAATATTTTCTCTGCTTTATTGCTTGTCTTTTCACTCTTTTAATGGTGTAGTTTGATGTCTTATATTTAATCATGCCCAATTTATCAGACTTTTCCTTTAGAGTTGATACTGTTTGTATTCTGCTAAAAAGTATTTTCCTATCTTATGGTCAAGATATTCTGCTATGTTATTGTCTAGAGTTGTACCCTTCACATTTAGGTCTACGATCTGTCTAGAATTAATTC
Source organism: Propithecus coquereli (assembly GCF_000956105.1). NCBI lineage: Eukaryota > Metazoa > Chordata > Mammalia > Primates > Indriidae > Propithecus > Propithecus coquereli. Next base: position 4,501,940 of record NW_012149230.1, on the reverse strand, counting down.
TTCTGTATGAAGTAGGAATCAAGGTTCATTTTCAACGTTCAATTGACCTAGCACTATTTACTGAAAAGAACTTTACTCATTGCGTTACAGTGGCTACTAGTAGAGGGTAAAGTGACTACCTATCTGCAGGTCTGTTTCTGGTCTCTCTCTTTTTCCCTTTTTTTTTTTTTTTTTTTTTTGAGACAGAGTCTCACTCTTTT
>NW_012149230.1:4470030-4501569 GCF_000956105.1 Propithecus coquereli | reverse complement strand
TGCTCAGGCTGGTTTCGAACTCCTGAGCTCAAACAATCCGCCCGCCTCGGCCTCCCAGAGAGCTAGGATTACAGGCGTGAGCCACCGCGCCCGGCCTCTTTTTCCTTTTATTTAATATTTTTGCGCCAATATCACACTGATCGCAATTACTATGAGTTTATCTTGATAACTGTATGGTCCGTAGCGTAAATTCTCCAACTTTGTTCTTTCCGGAAAGTCCACGGAACCCAAATCACGACCTTTCGAATTCCCCTCCGGAAGATGAAGGGTAGGAACCAAGCCTGGAAGACGCTAGTCAGACCTTAGAGTACTGTCTGTCCTACCTATACCTTGCGGGGGCGAACTCCGACGCGCATGCGCAGCCTAAATGCCGCGCGGGGTGGGTGGGGTACACGTCACTTCCGAGGCGGGAGCATGAAGCTGATTGACCATGGTGTCTCCAGCAAGCAGGTAGGGGCTGGGGAGGAGGCAGCCTCTGAAATGAGGGGAAAGGGTCAGGCTTTGAGCTGAAGGGAATTCTGGGCTGGGTGAGGAGAAGCGGTGTAGTGGCCGAGCGAAGGCTGCGGGCCATGAGGGAGCGCGCCAGGTCCCGGGCGGCTTCTGTATCCCCTGCGACGCCCAACTGTGAAGGAAGACTCAGCTCAGGCACTGCGGCTGGAACCCTGGCTGTCGCGTGTTCTCTTTGGGGAGTCCCCGCCCGTCGCTGAGGTCTCGGAGTCTCGGTTTCCGCGGCTGGAAATGCTTGCAGTGATGCGCGGAGCCTACCACCGCGGGGCGTGGGTGGTGTGTGTGAAAGGCCACTGCGCCCAAAGTGCTCTTTGGCTCGCCCCTGTCTGTTTCTCAATCTCTGCTTAGGGAGGCCCAGCAGCGTGTGCAGGTGGGCTGGAGCACTGGAGTCCGTGGCACCTTAGCCTGGTGATGGACAGTTAGGATTAGCAAAGGAGATCCAATTTTTCAGAGGGCAGGAGAGGGTACTGATTCTTGAGCATCCACCGAATGGCTGTTTGAGATGTCTTACTTCTCCAGACCTTGCTCTGCCACTTCCTGATTGTGAGACTTTGGGCAAATGTCTTAAACTCTTAGTGTCTGTTTCTTCAACTGTAACTTTGTGGACAGTAACTCCTACTCATAAGGTTGTCATGAAGCATAAATGAGATTGCACGTGCAAGGTACTCAGGTCGTGTCTGGCACATAATAGGCATTCAACAAATGGTGCCCGTACAGTTTTCATTTCAGTTCCTGAACCTTTGGTATAGTGATCTGAGTGTTGAGAAGTTGCTTTTGAAGTAACTTTGGGTTTCATATACAGATATTTACAGTGAGCAGAATGCTTCTCTTTGGAATTGCCAGAAAGTGCTTTTCAGGTTTTCCAGCCTGTGTGGGGGAGAAAAAAGAATAAGTCTGTTTCTAGGGAAGTGGCTGATGGAAAAAAAGGATCTAATCTTTAGCTTGGTGTTATAGAATTAGGATTAGCAAAAAAAGACGTAATTTTTCAGAAGGGCAGGAGGGGAACTATTTCGAGTACCTGCCAGAATGGCTGTTTTAAAAATCTTTCTTCCTCCTCATCACAACAGAGTAAAAAGTGAGTGGTATCACCATGTGTTTTTAGAAGAGTTATGGAGGCTAAGATTACCTACAGCAAATAAGTGAGGGAGGCATGCATTTAGACCCAGGGCTTTCTGCAAAGCGTATGCTCATTCAAGTACAAAATTGCTTTTCATGGGAGGATTGCTAGATCCTAGGCGTTTGAGGTTGCTGTGAGCTGGGTTAACGCCACGGCACTCGCCTGTGTAAGAGAGTGAGACTCTATCTCAAAAAAAAAAAAAAATTGCCTTTCAATGGGTCTTCATTAAATAAATTATATTTAAAAGATAATCTGGAGCCTTGCCATAAAATGATCAACATATCGAGGCCCACCTCTCCCCCCAGTTTTTTCCTAAGATAATGATGCTTTTTATTCTCCTGAGGTTTATTATGGAAGCAAGTGGAGACGGAAGGAATAATCATAACGGGGCCTTGGTCAGGGGTGGCCAGTAAGACTGACAGCTCTCCTTTCTGCTGGGATTCCCCAGGATGGCATTCTGCTAACCCTCAAAGCAATGTGGTGAGGCTTCCAGATTGACAGTTGATTGGAGGTTATGTAGTCCTTAAAGGAAGGCCTTATAAAAATGGTTTTACATAAATTATGTTTTGCTGAATTAATCTTTTTTGGGAAAGAGAGGACCTCTTAATTTGTTAATTTTTTTTTGCTTTGCAACATTTGGAGCTTTTTTGGATCATACATTTTATTCTAGTACATTGGCTAATGGGGTAGGTTAGGGTTTCTTTTATCAAAAAATGCAGACTCTGAAAAAATCATTTATAACATTGGAAAGCGTCTTTGTGTTTTTTTTTTTTTTTTTTGAGACAAAGTCTCACTGTATTGCCCGGGCTAGAGTGCCATGGCGTCGGCCTAGCTCACAGCAACCTCAAACTCCTGGGCTCAAGCGATCCTCCTGCCTCAGCCTCCCGAGTAGCTGGGACTACAGGCATGAGCCACCATGCCCGGCTAATTTTTTCTATGTATTTTTAGTTGTCCGATTAGTTTCTTTGTATTTTTAGTAGACACAGGGTCTCGCTCTTGCTCAGGCTGGTCTCGACCTCCTGAGCTCAAACAATCCGCCTGCCTCGGCCTCCCAGAGAGCTAGGATTACAGGTGTAAGCCACCGCGCCTGGCCAGCATCTTTTTTTTAATTTTTTTCTGGACTGTAGATTGATTAGGGATCTGGTAGAAACACAAACAGTAGTTACTATTTGCTAATTTATGACATACATTGTGTCATTTATCCAACAGGAAAGTACTGTTTTAGTTACATTTTTATAGATGAAGAAATTGAGACTCAGAAAGGTCAAATGATATGTCCAAAGTGGGAGTATGTAAGGGAAGACCAAAACAAGTTTAAAAGGGGTCTGTTGGGGAATGGAGAAGGCACCAGGAAGTGGGGTGGATGGGTGGAGTTGGTGATACTGGAATACTGAAGAACACCAAAGTGAAAGGATATTTTGTTATTGAGGCATGGAGTTTTCTACAGGAGGGGAAGGGCAGTTGTCTTGAAAGCAAAAGGATGTTTCCGTATTTGAATGTCCTTGGACAAAGGCAACATAGCTGGACTGAGGTCCTGTAGGTTTTGAAGCTAAGGTTTGGAACTCTGCTCCCTCAAGTAATGGATTCCTGGTGCACTTTGCTTTGGAAAAACTGGACCCTGTGCACAAAAGTGTGCAAGCCAGATGAGTGGGTACATGATCACTTTATATCGAGAAGTAGTCTTGGCTTTATAAGCAGATCCCTGTATCAGGGTTCTTTTGGATAATATGTTCCTGTAGTATACTTAAAATATTCGTTTTATTCAGATTTGCAACACTGTATTGGCATAAAGGGAGCTATGTCTGTCCCCTAGTTAAGGATATGTAATGTGCCTTCTCTGCCATATACATGCCCCCTTTTCTTCTTCATTAGTAATAACAGTTAATATTTATTGGGTGTTTGCAATATTCCGGGCACTGGGCTAAGCACTTAACTGGATTATTCAATCGTATAATAACCCTGTAAAATAAGAACTATTATCTTCATTTATAGTGGGAGAAACGTGCTCAGAGATGGTAAGAAATTTATCCAAAAGGCACAGAGTTAGTAAAGGCAGAGCCAGTACCATGTCACTTCAAAACCTAGTGTTTATCTATGTATTTTATACTTTCCTTCATTTAACAGATATTTATTGAAAACCTTTGTACCTGCAATGTGCTAGGTGTTGGGGATACAATGATGACCAAAACAGATATAGCACCTGTCCTCAAGTTGCTTATAAATCTAGCAAGGGAGATAGACAGTAAATAGATAATTAAAAGTAAATATTAATTATGGTTATGAAACATGCTATGGAGGACAGTAGAGGGTGCTATGAGAATATATAATGGGGTCGCTGGCAGGGGCGGGGAGTAGGGAGAGACAGGAAGGCTTTCCTGAGAAAACACTATTTAGCTGAGACCTCAAGGACTGAGTTGGAGTTAAATTGGGCAAGGAGCTACCAGGGTAAGGGAAGGGCATGTGTGAAGCCTTGAGACTAGGAGGAGCTTGTATCTTAAAGGCCTATCTGGGCCGGGCGCGGTGGCTCACGCCTGTAATCCTCGCACTCTGGGAGGCCGAGGCGGGCGGATCATTTGAGCTCAGGAATTCGAGGCCAGCCTGAGCAAGAGCGAGACCCTGTCTCTACTAAAATAGAAAGAAATTAATTGGACAACTAAAAATATATAGAAAAAAAAATTAGCCGGGCATAGTGGCGCATGCCTGTAGTCCCAGCTACTCGGGAGGCTGAGGCAGAAGGATCGCTTGAGCCCAGGAGTTTGAGGTTGCTGTGAGCCAGGCTGATGCCATGGCACTCACTCTAGCCAGTGAGACTCTGTCTCAAAAAAAAAAAAAAAAAAGGCCCGTCTGGCCCAAAGGTGGAGAATGTTGTAAGGTCAGATGCCAAATGTAGGTAGGGATCTTATCCTTAGAGCAATACTGCTCCCCACTCTTGGTTTATTTGTTTCTCAGAATGTGCAATTAATTCCACAGACTGCGTCTGTTTTTCCAGCTCTGTCTTGGAGCCTAGTCTCCTATCGTCAAACATGTGGTTAGACCTCTGGTTGCCCACAGGAGGGGTTGGGGATGAGAAGAGGGATAAATATGTAAATGTGAGACTTAATCAGCAAACACTTTTTTAGCCTCACTGTGGTCCAAGCCCTATGTTAGCCACCTAGGATACAAATATGAATAAGACACACTCTCCCTCCACCATGCATAATTTAGTTAACGTTTTATTTGCCTTCCACTTAAGATACTACATTTGTTTTAGCAACATTTGTTTTTGTGTTTTTGAGACAGAGTCTCACTCTGCCACCCAGGCTAGAATGCAGTGGTGTCATCATAGCTCACTGCAACCTCAAACTCCAGGGCTCAAGCGATCCTCCTGCTTCAGCCTTCCAAGTAACTGGGACTACAAGCATATGCTACCAGCTAATTTTTCTATTTTTAGTAAAGGTGGGGTCTCGGTCTTATACAGGCTGGTCTTGTACTCCTGAGCTCAATCGGTCCTCCCCCTTCGGCCTCCCGGAGTGCTATGATTACAGGTGTGAGCCATCGCTCACAGTAGTGTGGTGAGCAAACAGGCATGGTCTCTGTCCTCATGGAGCTTAAGCTCCCAATTGAGGCTGGAAGACAGAGATGAGGGAGAGAGTTGGCGAGGTGAAGTAGAAGAGGTAGGCAGGAGTTAGATCATGGACGCTGCATAGACCATGCCAAGGATTAGAGGCTTATTCTAAGAATGGTGGGAAGGCACTGAAGAGTTTCAATCAGGGGACTAGCACCATCAGGTGTGTGTTTATAAAAGGTCACTCTGGCTCTTCCACTTAAGAAGCAGAAGTTGATGGCTTTAAGAGCTGTTTACGAGGTAGGATCAATAGGGCTTGGTGATAGGTTGGCTCTGGGTGAGAACGGAAAGAGGTGTCTAGGCGAATTCTTTTCTGGCTTGTGCATCTGAGGTAGGAAACCCTAGAGGAAAACCAGTTCAGTTTTGATGAAGATGTCTTTGAAAGGATCCACATGGAGGTTTCTCAAAGGCAATAATATTAGAGGATTTGGCACTCAGACGAGAGGAATGGGCTATTAAGCTTCTAAAGGTTCTTGTTAGGGAGGAATATTTTCCTGTACTGAGGGAAGCATCAAGGTGGGAAAAGCAGCTGTGAGGTGGCCCAGGACGGGGTGTAGAATGTTCTCTATATTTATGTTGGGGAAAGTTAAAAATAAAATCTCCTGCCAATCTAGAAAATGCTCTTCACAAATGTGGAAAAGAAAGAAAACAATCCTGTTATTGAATAAGCATTAAACGAGACTAGTATGCAGTATAGGTAATCTGCTAACATAATTTCTTTCAGAAAAGAAATCCCACCATTTGTATGTAGCTAGGCAGATACAACCCTTTACATACATAGTCTCAAGATTAATGGAAATTTGTCCACTTGTAAGAAGAATTGACAGCACCATTTACTATACATGCTTTCATAGTTCATCCTAAATTCACATGGTAATTGGGGTGCTATCTGTGCTACTTAACTGCCTTTTTCTGAAGAAAAAATAAAACATCTCCAATCTCTATGATAAACAGCTAGTCAAGGCATCTAGGCTAAATTTCCATTGTGATGGGGAGATGGAGGTGGGGCGCTGTCTTCCTTGATGTTTCCATTTAAAAAAGGGGGCTCTAGGCCCTTCGGAAAAACAGTCCTGGCTTTTACTGCTGGCTAGAGCTAGCCTTTAAAAAGATTTACATACATACCAGATGTGGTGACTCACACCTGTAATCTTAGCACTTTGGGAGGCTGAGATCACTTGAGGCCAGGAGTTTAAGACCAGCCTGGGTAACTTAGCCAGACCTCGTCTCTACAAGAAATTAAAGAATTAGCCAGGTGTGGTGGAGCACATCTGTAGTCCTAGCTAATGGGGAGGCTGAGGCGGGAGGATCGCACGAGCATAGGAGTTTGAGGCTGCAGTGAGCTGTGATTGCATCACTGCACTCCAGCCTGGGCAACAGAACAAGACTTTGTCTCTTAAAAAAAAACAAAAAAACAGATTTACATACATATCAAATGGGTAGGGGAAGGATTTATAAATACTAGGTTTTTTAAAGAAATGCTGTAAGAAAAGGGAAGGAGAGAAAAGATCTCTTTCCCTTTTGGCAACAGGGAAAATTCAGTTTTAAAAATTTGCTTACACTTACAGTGCAGTAAAATGTTGGACTGCAGTAACGTCCATAATGCTGGACAGTATGGGGATTACTCTACAGAAGGTTTTTAAGTAAGTTCCACATAGTTGTTTGTGGTTAGGATGCCCTCAAGTGGTCAAATCTAGCCGGTAATTTCTTTTACGTTAGTTTTTTAAAAAAGAGAAATGTTAAGGATACTTTTACTTACAATTCTGCTGGTTTCCAATCAAAATTCTAGTTCCTGGTAGTTAACCCTTTCAGGGCTTGTCTTGTTAATAAGGGCATTAATGTTATTAATAGACAATAATGTCATTTGTCACTATCCTGTTTTACACATATGAGACTTTTCTTGGTAGGTAATGTTATTTTAATGCAGAAATAAACTCTCAATCTATTCTAGAAGGCCATAAGCATGAGGATGAAAATTGAAATTGACTTTGGGAGGCAAAGGCGGGAGGATCGCTTGAGGTCAGGAGTTCCAGACCAGCCTGAACAAGAGTGAGACCCCGTCTCTACAAAGAATAAAAAAATTAGCTGGGCACAGTGGCGCATGCCTGTAGTCTCAGCTACTTGGGAGGCTGAGGCAGGAGGATGGCTTAAGCCCAGGAGTTTGAGGTTGCAGTGAACTGTGATGATGCCACTGCACTCTAACTGGGGTGACAGAGCGAGACCCTGTCTCAAAAAAAAAAAAAAAAATTTGAGATTGAATGGCAGGTAAATTCAGCTTGGAAGCTTCTTGCCACCCACCAAGCTAGGACATACAAATTCCTTTGGATTCTACCTGAGCTTTCCCTCCCATCTTGTAAAGGTCACAGTAACTTGAGACTTGGCCACTAAACTGCTTAGTGGAGGGAGAGGTCTGCTGATGGCAGCTGAATTGATTTAACATTGCTTACCAGCAGTTTGAGCTTGCTTGCTGTACTTCACTCATGTTTTATTAAGTAAGGGCACGTTTGTACTAGGAACACTAAATTTTGAAGGGGGATATAAATCTTTCCAGGTTTATGTGAGCAGTACTATATTAGGAAACTGCTGTTGCTTCTAAATTCCCTGCGAGTATGACATTATAATCCAGATTGGCTTAAAATGTTTGCTAAACTGAATTAAGGAAATTATACTGAGTTCCTGTTAAGCAGCTAGCTTGTTTATGTGCAGTTATTGTATTCTTTTTGGGTTGTTAAAAGGAAAACCTTAGACAAATTAAATTCAACAGAATTTAATTGAACAAAGAACGATTTGTGAATTGGGCAGGCCCTCCAACCAGAGTAGGTTCAGAGCAACTCCAGGGCTGCCACATGGTCGGGTAATATTTATGGGCAGAAAGGGAAAGTAACATACAGAAAATGGAAGTGAGGTACAGAAACAGCTGGATTGGTTATGGCTCAGCTTTCCCTTATTTGAACATGATTTAAACAATTGGTCACCTGTGATTGGCCAAAACTGGGCTGCAGTGATTGGCTGAAACTGGACTATTTATTACAAGGGTAGGTAGGTTACAGTCTGTTTACACATCCAGCTAGGTTACAGTTCACTATGTATGGAGAAACCTTTAGGCTAAACTTAAAATATGTAAGGAGACAGCTTTAGGCTGAATTTATTTTAACAGGGTGATTGGAACTGCATTTAGGGATCTTTTCATCTCTTGGATAGTACTTAGACTCCTTCCTGTTTAAGGTTCCAACTAAAGGATTGTTATTTTTTTTTTTTACATGACTCCCTATTTAATGCACTTAAGAGTTAAGAATGTGGGCTTCAGAGTGTGAATACATAGGTGTGAATCTCTGTTCCACCATTTGCTAGCTATGTGACTTTAGGCACTTACTTAGCAAATTAAAATAACTACGTACTTCTCTCATAGGATTGCTATGAGGATGAAATGAGACCATGACTATGGAGTATGTGTAGCCCAATGTCTGGCATATTGCAAATACTAAAAAACATTAGTAACTGTTATTAATATTTTTCTTTTTCAATAGCTATATATGGTAACAGGCTAAAAATTACTTTTTAGTGTGATTTGGACATCTGTGTAATATTGTTTCACTAAATTAAAGTTGTCATGTATATTAGAAACAGCCATAGAACAGGCAAAAGATTATATTAGAAATAAAAACATACTTTTGGTTTGAGGATTTGTCCAGCTAATTTCTTTCTATTTTTTTTTAGTAGAGATGGGATCTCACTCTTGTTCAGGCTGGTCTTGAACTCCTGAGCTCAAACGATCCATCGCCTTGGCCTCCCAGACTGCTAGGATTACAGGCGTGAGCCACCGCGCCCGGCCTGGTTTGAGGATTTGGCATATATAGTACTTTCTACTACATTTTCACAAAAATGAAGGATTGTGACATTAGACCTTATAGCATTTTGTAATATATAAAAAACATCTGAAAGGAGCACAGTCCCTCTTTTGCTGTCAATTGCCAGGTCTTTACAGAGGGTGAGCTTTTTTTTCTCTCATCTTAACCCAGAGATTTACAAATTATGGCAGTCAAATAGATGTTCTCATATACCTGTGTGTGCACCTCCTGAAAGCCCAATCCAGCAACTTGCACAAGAGTTATAATTCTCGCGGGCTGCTGACTCTTTGGGATAGCAACTGAGGTCCTGAAATCCCAGTTTTCTAAAAACCGTGAGACAGGAGTATGGCGAGGGAGCCTGAGGTGTTAAAGGTGTCCAGTATGCTCTTTTCACATATGCCTTTCATTTGTTCAGCATTCATTCAGCAAACTTACTCCACATCCAGCTTGTGCCTGGCACAAGAAACATAGAGATCAATCAAGTAGCTTTTCTTAGGCCAGCAGAGAGAGACAATTTGTGGACATACTAAGTGCAACCAAGTGTTACAGGAGCTGTGGCAAGAGGTATCAGACAGTTCTGGGCTTTCTCTTGATCTAATTTCATACTTTCGGGATGGGAAACACTCACCTGGAGTAGACATGCAGCAGCAGAGGATGCTTCTTACCAGCTGTGGAACAAATAATTCCAACGACCCCATTCGCCATGTAGCGCTTTATAGTGTATGAGGAACTGTTAACTCCTTGTCTCTTATCTCACAACTGTCTTGACATGCAGGTAGAATGAAGGTTATTTCCCCATTCTATAGGTAGGGAAACTGGGGATCCACATGCTTAAGATCCAGTGTCAAACAGAGGAAGTAAATGGTGCAACATTTTGACTCCAAATCAGTTGTTCTAACATTCAGGAACTGTAGTGATTTGTATTTCATTTGCACTGCCTTAGTTTAAGGAATTTAGATTTATGAAAATCCAGGTTTACTAATTCACCCAGATTTAAGTGGTAAATATTTGGATTGCAGAAGGATTTTCCAGCAAAGGTAGGTATTCTAACTTGGGCTGTACAGATAGGCTTCAGGGGGTTTATGGATCTTAAAATCATTTCCACAATTTTGTATATTCTTGCATTTTAGCAGAGATGTGGCAATAATCAGTTTTCAAAAGAATCTGCTGAGAAAGGGTGGAGAACACCACCACTCTAATGGTTTTTTAAAAAAATTCAGTATATAAATTTTTAAATTATGGTACTTAATGCAATGTTTCTCAGATAGTAACACTTCAAAAAATGTGTTTTTTTGGTTTTTTTTTTGAGACAGAGTCTCACTATGTTGCCTGGGCTAGAGTGCCGTGGCGTCATCCTTGCTCACAGCAACCTCCAACTCCTGGGCTCAAGCGATCCTCCTATCTCAGCCTCCTGAGTAGCTGGGACTACAGGCATGTGCCACCATGCCCAGCTAATTTTTTCCATATATTTTTAGTTGTCCAATTAATTTCTTTCTAATTTTAGTAGAGACAGGATCTCGCTGTTGCTCAGGCTGGTTTCGAACTCCTGAGCTCAAACAATCCGCCCGCCTCGGCCTCCCAGAGAGCTAGGATTATAGGCGTGAGCCACCACGCCCGGCCTAAAAAATGTGTTTAAAAAGAAAAACATTTTAATGCAGCTTTTCCAGGAAAATGTGTGTTACGTTTCTTAGTACGTTGAATGTGATAGAATATTGTTCTGTGTAGAAGCATCTCAGTTAATGAAAAGGGGAATAAAAAAGAAGGTCACTTCATTGTCCAATCGTGGATAAAGAGAGATTAGGAAATTTAACTATTATACATATGGTCCCCGACATAGGGTGGTTTTCTTTAATGCTTTTTCAGCTTTACAATGGTGTAAAAGTAACATCCATTTGGTAGAAACCATACTTCAAGTACCTATGCAACCATTCTGTTTTTCACTTTCAGTATAGTATGCAATAAATTATATGAGATAGTCAACACTTTATTATAAAATAGGCTTTATGTTAGATCATTTTGCCCGACTGTAGGCTAATGTAAGTATTCTGAGCACATTTAAGGTAGGCTAAGCTAAGCTATGATGTTTGGTAGATTAGGTGTATTAGATGCAGTTTTGATTTACAATATTTTCAATTTAGGATGGGTTTATGGAGATACAACCCCACGTAAGTTGAGGGGCATCTATAGTTAATTTGGTTACCCATTAGTGTTGGGCATAGCAAGGAAGAAGATTAATTTATCCATCTTCTTTGTTTCTTCTCTTCACTCTTTCTCATATTATCTACCCCCTAGATAGATAACCCAGCAATTGTGGTAATAATCATTATCATTTATCTGGGCTGAATAAAAGGTCTCTTAACATACATATACTCATATATTTTGCAGATGAGGAAACTGGCTGAAACATTAAATAATTTGTCCAAAGACACTCACCCAGTTAGTCTGATTGTTGGTATTTGATCCAAGGTCTGCTTAGTTCCAAAGACAGTTTGCTATATCAATAACCATTTGAAATTATCATTCATACTTCTAATTTATATCTCAACAGAAAAATGGCAACTAGCAACTTGATCTTTTAGGCAAAAAGCAAGATAGACTTTAAGGAGACATTTGGCTGGCGCAGTGGCTCACACCTGTAATCCTAGCACTCTGGGAGGCCGAGGTGGGAGGATCGCTTGAGGTCAGGAGTTTGAAACCAGACTGAACAAGAGTGAGACCCCGTCTCTACTGAAAAATAGAAAGAAATTAGCTGGACACTAAAAATAGAAAAAATTAGCCGGGCATGGTGGCACATGCCTATAGTCCCAGCTACTCGGGAGGCTGAGGCAGAAGGATCGCTTGAGCCCAGGAGTTGGAGGTTGCTGTGAGCTAGGCTGATGCCACGGCACTCTAGCCTGGGCAACAGAGTGAGACTCTGTCTCAAAAAAATAAAAATAAATAAAAATAAAAAAATAAAGAGAAGTTCTTTAGTGGAGAAAACACTGACTTGTATAAAACAAAATTGGTTTCTTATTGAGTCAGAAGGAAGATGTGGTTGGACAACTATAGCAACTGATAGCTGGCCAAGGGTACTGGATAAAGTGAGGAAATGTGAATTCTTACAAAAAAACAGTTTTGCAATGATCTAGTATCTTTTGTTTCCTCACAAATTTGAAATTAAGGATGTGGCCCTTCCCCTCCGCCAACATTTTAAAATTTAACTTGGCACAGATAGCATTTCAAAAGGCATCTTTTCTTTAAAGTTTCTAATTGACATGCAGTATTTGATGATGAAGACATTCAGATAGGATTATTTGAGAGACATAATTCCTATGTGATTAGGTTTTTGTGTCCATTATCATCAGTTTTAATTTCTAGTAGTAGAAAAAATTGTTTTAAAAAGTCCTTGGGGAGGCTGGGTGCCATGGCTTATGCTTGTAATTCCAGCACTTTAGGAGGCTGAGGCAGGAGGATTGCTTGAGGCCAGGAGTTCAAAACCAATCTGGGCAACATATCGAGACCCCATCTCTACATAAAAGAAAAAAATTAGCTGGATGTGGTGGTGTCCGCCTGTAGTCCCAGCTACTTGGAAAGCTAAGACAAGAGGATTGCTTGAGCTCAGGAATTTGAGGTTATAGTTAACTGTGATCGGGCCACTGTGCTCTAGCCTGGGCTACAGCCTACCCAGATAATACAGGATAATCTCATCTCATCTCAAGATCCTTAATTTAATCACGTCTGCAAAGTCCTTTTTACTATATAAGTAAGGTAACCAGTTCCAGAGATTAGGATGTGGACATCTTTGGGGAGTATTATTCAGGCTACCACAAACATTAATATACATATCCAAGAAATTCAATGAGCCCCATGTAGAATAAACACAAAGAGGTCTACACCTAGATACATCATAGTCAAACCGTTGAAAGCCAAAGACATACACTTGAAAGCAATAAGAGAAAAATTACTCATCACATGCAAGGGAACAACTATTATATGATCAATGGATTAATGACTAACTTCTCATTATAAGAAATGGTGGCGGGACTTCCAGTTTTCAGTCCGATGTATAAGTAGCTTAGAGATTGGCACTTCATCCTAACAGCAAATAAAAAGCCAAACAAACTGAAAACCAACAACTCTTTCTAGATATATCAGAGATGTGAAATCATAGGGCAAACTGCTGCCCCCAAAGTTGGAGAGGCAGACAGGTGGATACATTAAATCACACTTACTGGAGCAGAAATCCTTGAGCAGAAATTTCTGTGAGAACCAGTATTATGGTAGGAAAACCCAAACTGTAATTAACAAATTGTTGGACACTCCATGTGGACAAGTCTGAGAGTTATAAACTTCAGTGGGGGCCGGGTGTGGTGGCTCAGGCCTGTAATCCTAGCACTCTGGGAGGCCGAGGTGGGAGGATCGTTTGAGCTCAGGAGTTCGAGACCAGCCTGAGCAAGAGCGAGACCCCGTCTCTACTAAAAATAGAAAGAAATTGGCCAAACAATTAAAAATAGAAAAAATTAGCCAGGCATGGTGGCACGTGCCTATAGTCCCAGCTACCCTGGAGGCTGAGGCAGGAGGATCGCTTGAGCCCAGGAGTTTGAGGTTGCTGTGAGCTAGGCTGACGCCATGGGATTCTAGCCCAGGCAACAGAGTGAGACTCAAAAAAAAACAAAAAAACAAAAAAACTTCAGTGGGACTCAGTCATGGGGCGCCCCCTGTTTTTATAGGTTTTACCTTCAGAAGTTCTACCAGCTCCTCACAGTGAATATTGGAGAAAAATCCCTTTGTGCTTCCAACAGGGGGAGGGGGGAAGTCACCATTCTGAAATAGGCCAGAATGTTCTGCTTGTCTCAACATTTGCCTTCAGGAGAAACTATTTTTACCAGAACCTAACCCGCTAGGATTTTATGAGAGCCTAATCTACTTTGGGAAAGTGTAATGTCCACCTCCAGCCTTCTCTACCTTTTCTGTCCCACCTAAGGGGGGAAAAACTGAAAAGCACTCGTGAAGTTTTAGTCCACAGGCTCACTGAAAAACTGAGACCTAATCATAGGACTATAGAACATTTCCCCTTCCTCCAGCACCTTACAACTACATTCCTAAATGCCTGCTTACCACAGTTCTTTTTACCCAGTGCATCATGTCCATCTTTTGACAAAAAATTACAAGGCATACTAAAAGGAAAAAACACAGTTTAAAGAGAATGAACAAACATCAGAACCAGAGTCTAATATGGCAGGAATGTTGGATTTATCAGACCAGGAATTTTTTAAATTATGATTTACATGCTAAAGGCTTTAATGGAAAAAGTAGACAACATTCAAGAATAGATTAATAATATTGTAATATATTATTAGAATATTGTAATATAAACAAAGAGATGGAAAATCTAAGAAAGAATTAGAAAGATTTGGGAGGTCAAGGTGGGAGGATTGCTTGAGGCCAGGAGTTTGAGACCAGGCTGGGCAACATAGTGAGATCCTGTCACTACAAAAAATACAAAAAAATTAGCTGACCATGGTAGTGTGTACCTGTAGTCCCAGCTACTCGGGAAGCTGAAGCAGGAGGATCGCTTGAGCCCAGGAGTTTAAGGTTACAAGGAGCTACGATGACACCACTGCACTCTAGCCCAGGCAACAGTGCAAGACCTTATCTCAAAAATAAAAAAAAAAAAAAGGAAATAAAGGATTAGAAAGAAATGCTAGAGATCAAAAGCACTGTAATAGAAATGAAGAATGCCTCTACTGATGGGCTCATTGGTAGACTGGACATGGCTGAAGAAAGAATCTCTGAGCTTGAGGATATGACAATAGAAACTTCTAAAACTGAAAAGCAAAGAGAAAAAAAGACTGAAACAAAAAAATACAGAACAGAATATCCAAGAAATGGGAGATAACTACAAAATATGTAACATATGCTTAATGGGAATACCAGAAGAAGAAGAAAGAGAGAAAGGAACGGAAACGATGTTTGTGGCAATATTGATTGTTAATTTTCCCCAGATTCATCTCAGACACCAAACCACAGATCTAGGAAGCTCAGAGAACACTAGGGAGGATGCTTTAGTCCGTTTATGGTGCTATATGGGTAATTTATAAAGAATAGGAATTTATTTCTTACAGTTCTGGAGGCTGGGAATTGCTAGATCAAGGTTCTGACACATTCAGTGTCTGGTGAGGGCCTGTTCCTCATAGATAGTGCCATCTGTTGTCTTCACATGGCAAAAGGGATGAGGGGTCAAAAAAGGCAAACGTCCTCTATCAAGCCCTTTAATAAGGGCACCTAATCCCATTCATGAGGGCTCTGCCTCATGACTCAGTCACCTTCAGAAGCCCACAATTCTTAATACTGTTGCATTTGAGGATAAACATTCAACATGAATTTTGGAGGGGACAAAACCATTCAAACCATAACAGGATAAATGCCTAAAGAATAAAAAACTATACATAGGCATATCATATTCAAACTTCAGAAATCAAAGATAAAGAAAAAAATCTTGAAAGAAGCCAGAGGGGGGGAAAACACCTTACCTATAAAAGAGCGAAGGTAAGAATTACATCTGACTTCTCAGAAAACATGCAAACAGAAGAGATTGAAGTGAAATATTTAAATACTTAAAGAGTTCAGAAAAACATCCACCAACCTAGAATTCTGTTCCCTGCAAAATTATCCTTCAAAAGTGAATGAGAAATAAAGACTTTCTCAGACACCCCACAAATTGAGGGGTTGCCAGTAGACCTGCCTTGCAAGAAATCTTGAAGTTTTTCAGGGAGAAGGAAAATGATATGGGTCAGATGTCAGTTCTTTTCAACTTGATCTATAGATTCAATGCCATCTCAATTAAAATCCCAGCAAGTGATTTTACGGATACTGACAAACTGATTCTAAAGTTTATATGGAGAGGCAAAAGACCAAGAATAGCCAGCTCAATATTGAAGGAGAACAAAGTCAGAGGACTGACACTACCTGACTCCTAGACTTACTTTACTATAAAGCTGCAGTAATCAGGACAGTGATGCTGGTGAAAGAACAAGACAAATAGATCAATGGAACAGAATAGAGAGCCCAGAAATAGACCCACATAAATACGACCAACTGATCTTTGACAAAGGTGCAAAGGCAATACAATGGAGAAAAGATAGTCTTTCAGCAGAGGGTGCTGACACACCATCCCATGCAAAAAAAAAAAGGACCTTACACCCTTCATAAAAGTTACCTCAAAATGGACAATAGACTTAAGTGTAAAAAGCAAAAGCATATAACTGCCAGAACATAGGAAAAAATCTGGATGACTGGGTATGGGAACGATTTGGGGGCATGATCCATGAAAGAAATAATTGATAAGCTGGATTTCATTGAAATTAAAAACTTCTTCTCTGAGAAAGACTATGTCAAGAGAATGAGAAGACAAGCTACAGACTGGGGGAAAATATTTGCAAAGGACACATCCAATAAAGAACTGTTATCTGAATACACGAAGAGGCCGGGTGCAGTGGCTCACACCTCTAATCCCAGCACTTTGGGAGGCTAAGGCGGGGATGGCTTGAGGCCAGGAGTTTGAGACCAACCTGGGCAACATAGCAAGACCTTGTCTCTAAAGAAAAAAAGAAAGAAAGAAAGAAAAAGAAAAAAAATTAGCCAGGTGTGGTGGCATGCCCCTGTAACTCCAGCTACTGGGGAGGCTGAGGCAGGAGGATCGCTTGAGCCCAGCCAGGTGTTAGAGGTTGCAGTGAGCTACGATCATGCCACTGTACTCCAGCTGGGGTGACAGAGCAGGATCCTTTCTCTTAAAAAATAAAAAAGAAAATATATTAATACAAAGAACTATTAAAACTCAACAACAAAAAAATAAACAACATGATTTAAAAATGGACAAAAGACCTAAAGAGAAACCTTACTGATGAAATGTTCAGGTGGCAAGCATATGAAAGTATGCTCCACGTAATATGGCATCAGGGAAATGCAAATTAAAACCACAATGAGATACCACTGCACACCAAATAGAATGGCCAAAATCCAGAACAGCGACGCCACTAAATGCTGACAAGAAAGTGGAGCATTCATTGATTGTTGGTGGGAATGCAAAATGGTACAGCTGCTTTGGAAGACAGTTTGGTGGTTTATTACCAAACTTTTTTTTTTCTTTTAAGAGGGTCTTGCTCTGTCACCCAGGCTGGAGTGCAATGGTACGATCATAGCTCACTGTAACTTCGAACTCCTGAGCTCAAGTGAGCTTTCTGCCTCAGCTTTCTGAATAGCTAGGACTACAGGTGTGACCCATTGTGCCTGGCTGATTTTACCAAACTAAATATACTCTTACCATACAATCCAGGAATTGTACTTTTTTATATTTACCCTGATAAATTGAAAACTTGTATTCACACAAAAACCTGCACACAGATGTTTATAGCAGCTTTATTTATAATTGCCAAAATGTGGAAGCCATGAAGATGTCCTTCAGTATGAGGTGAATGGATAAACTGTGGTATATCCTGACAATTGAATATTCATTTATTCAGTGCTTATAAAGAAATTAGCTATCAAGCTATGAAAAGATGTGGAGGAAACTTAAATGCAAATTATTTAGTGAAAGGAGCCAATCTGGAAAGGCTACATACTGTGTGGTTCCAACTAGGACATATGGGGAGGGGTGGGAGATGGGGTTGGACAAGAGAGTGTACAGAGTGGTTTGGGGTTTGGGAGCTCAGGGATGTCTGGGCTACCTGTGGTGACCTGTAAACAGGGGTAAAGGGCATGACGAGATTGGTCACAGGGGTTTCCAGGCAGATGGGATGATGAGGGTGAGCATCAGGGTAGGGGTGTGGGTGGAGGGACTTGGTGGGAGCTTCCACTGGACTCTTGCTGACCGGCTGGAGGAGAGGTGGTGTCAGCCCTGACCCTGTGGATGGAGGTCAGCAGATCACCCTGGGCCCAGGGTGGCACATCCCCTTGGTAAATAATTGCAGAGATCTTTAGAGGCTTCAGACTTTAGTACCTATCAATATCCTCAGAGGAGGATATTGAGAGTCCAGATTCCCAGGTCTCACCCCTTCTGGTGTTAGTGATTTCAAAGGTCTGGGCTGGGTGGGGCCCTTGATCTGCATTTTCATGGGTGCTTCTGGTAGTACTTATTAGCTAATTGTATTATACAGGGTGATACTTCTAGTAGAGCTGATTATACTCACTTTTGCAAGCTCATTTGAGCAAAGTTAAACATGAGAGAGAAATTATGGAAGGGCTCAAAGATACACAGAGTAGAATATACTCACCACCCAGCTTCAACAACCATCAGCATTTTGCCATACTGGAAGAGAAGAAACTTAATATCTTCCATTTCCTGACTCAGATATTTGATTCTAAAATGGGTTTGCTTTTACTTCATTCTATTAATGGCTAATTCTATTAATGTTTATATGGCCAAAAAAATAAATATAAACTTTGGTATGTAACAGTATGTATTGACTTTCTAGTTTAAATGTAGTTTGAAAAGATAGCCCTTATGCCATTACACATTCTGACAAGAACTATGGTGAATGTATTGAAGATTTTTTCAACTTAAGGTATTTTTTCTTTTAATATATACTCTGGAATTTGCCAAATATGTATATATATATACGTGTGTATATATATAATTTTTTTCCAGTTTGAGAAGGCCCTGGATGGGAAATCTGCTACCAGCGGTTGAACTTGCTGTGAGCCTGTCCTGAAGAGACACAGCTGTGTCCTCAGGGAAATGTTTGCTAGGATGCCTGGTAAAAGAAAGTGATAGGGCACCTCCTAGGCTATTTTTAAATGAAAGGATAGAAGTTGGCCGTGGCGGAGCCGTCTCAGGTCATTATGTTTTCCTTGCCCATCAGTCCTTCCAGTTTGCGCCCTTCCTTCCTGTTTTCTGGCATTAAAGTTAGTGTACTGCAAATTTTTAGTAGAATCGTTATAAAAACTTTCATTCAAAAGCTGCTTCAGAGTAAAGGGCGTTTCCTAGTTAAAATTCACAATAATGTTTTTCAGTTCTAAAAATAACCTGGAATTCAGGGTGAGCCATCATCCTAGATAAATTACAGTAAGGCTGGTTGTCTGAGAGAGACAGATGATTTATCTGAATCCATGAGGAAACTAAGACAGTAATGTGTTAGAATTCAAAATAATCTGATTTCAACCATAAGACTACTTGAAATTAAACAACATTTAGTGTTTAATCCCTTGTGAATGACATACTTTTGTTCTGGGATGTGACTTGCTTGTTTCACTTTGTCTTAGTGAGCTCTTACTGAAATGAACAATTTTCTCATGGCAGCTGGCAAGTAGGTAAAATGGATTGCGCGTACTTTTGTTACTTAGGCTTCGGCCTTTGGCTTCTGCTGGTCACTCACTGAGTGCAGGCAAATAAAACAACAAATCTGGGCCCCAGTTTTCTCTGTAATCTGAGGAGATTGGATTAGATCATCTCCTTGATTCAATCTCATTCGACAGACATTCATGAAATTCTCTCCACACAGGTGTGGGAGGCAGAGAATGAATGGCCAGATCCTCTTCGGAGAGAATTGCCATCTGGGGAGGGAGGTGGCTGTGTAGGGAAACCATCTTGGTGCTTTGTGACAAGCCACGGAGGCTGTACTGAAAAGGAAGTGATTGACCCTGTCCAGGTGTGGACGTCGGTGTTGCTGGCTAGCTTGAAAGGCTTCAGGGAGGAGGTGATGCCCAAGTGGGCCTTGAAGGTTGGATAGCAGTTACCAAGGCGAGAGCAAACCCCCCGAGACCCAGATTTTCTTCTGTCCCCATTTACCAAAATGTTAATCATCAAAAGAATGTTTGCTATAATGAAGGCTCTTAAAATTATTATTCAATATTTCTCGAGCATCCTCGGTACCATTTAAAATACAGTTTTAATCTAAATATTAAGTCAAAATTGAAAGATGTCTTTGGTGCATTGTCCAGGACACTGGGGACACATTTACCCTTGAGTAAAAACTCAACTGTATATTTGACTTATTGAGGCTTTGTGCTGACTGTCATATTTCAGTGACTCAAGTTCACTTTAAAAAGCATATCAGAAATAAAATTCATTTTTGTTGTGCTGCTTTTCCTGCTGCAAATCTCCTGGAGTCTGCTTACTGTGAAGTATTAATAATGAGGTGCCTTCCTTCTCCCACTTTGAGTACCCTCACGAAGAAAATCCCATCCAACATTACTGGGCATTTAGTGGAGGGAAAAGGAATACAAATGAACAGATTAGCTATCTGCTTAAGACAGCGTTGGTTGGGGTGGGTCTCAGCAGCTCGGGCAGCCAGGCAGCCCAGCTTCACTAAGGCTCTCGGCAGGCCCTGCCCGCAGGCACCCACACATGCCCTCCCGCCAAGATGCCCAAGAGGAAGGTGCGGTCAAGGAAGAGCCCAAGAGGAGATCTGTGTGGTTGTCAGCTAAACCTGCTCCTGAAAAGCGGAAACGAAGCCCAAAAGGCAGCAGCAAAGGGTAAATCTTCAGACAAAAAAGTGCAACCAAAAGGGAAAAGGGGAGCAAAGGGAAAACAGGCTGAAGTGGCTAACCAAGAAACTAAAGATTTATCTGCAGAAAGTGGAGAAACTAAAACTGAGGAGAGTCCAGCCTCTGGTGAAGCAGGAGAGAGAGAAGCCACATCTGATTAATATCACACACCAGGTCTTATCAGTGGTCCCTGTCTCCCTTCTTGTATAATCCAGAGGAATATGTTTATCAACTATTTTGTAAATTTTTTTTAGTAGCTCTAGAAGCATTTTTAAGAAGGAGGAAATCCCACCTCATCCCATTTTTTCTTTCTTTTGAGAGGTGAAGTCATTCACTGGTTGTTTATTTTTTGGTACAACCAGAAAATAGTGTGGGATATTGAATTATGGGAGGCTTTGACTGTCTTGGGTGTCAGCTTAACATTCCATGGATGGGAGTTAGTGTTCATATCCTATTATACAGAGCATACTAAATGGCAGTGTGGAGTCCCAGGCCTGCATTTAATGACTTGAACGTTTTAAATTACTTCTATGTTGTCGTTTAGTTGTTTTTTAGTAGACTTGTTTCCTAAAGAAAACCACTCCTTGATCATGGCTGTCTCTGTCAGAATTGTGTACACTCTGTAACATCTTTGGTCGTGGTTGTCCTGTTTTCCTAATAACTTTGTTAATGTGCTGTGAAAGATTGAAAATTTGAGTATGGAGTATATATGTTAATAAATTGTGAATTGGTGGGACTTGTGTAACAGCTTATCAACATTTGAAGATACTGGTACTTGATATCCTCTTAAGGAAAATGTGCCTCCAAATTTTAAGCTGGAAAGTCACTGGCATAACTGTTTTAAAAAGAATTAAAATAAATGGCTTTTTAGATTTTTGGTATGTTTGTTAAGAATTGTGTGGAAATTGAAATGTCTGTATTGATTCTCAACACAACCAATAAAATCTCAATTACAAAAGAAAAAAAAAGATAGCATTGGTTAGAGCCCTTGCCACATGGTAATTGTCTGTTTACTGATAGATCTCTTCACTGCCATAGTCCGTAAACACCGTGACATCAGGGTCCGGGTCTTGCTTATTCACCGATACGGCCCTAGCCTCACATCCTTACTGGTTACTCAGTAAATATTTGTTAGCTAACTGAAAGAAGGAATGAAATATAAGGGGCTAATGTTTCAAATGAATGGAACATAATTGAAAAAGTGCTGAATTCAAATCATATCCATCAACTATAGATGTTTCCCTGAGGTTTTCAGGCAAACTGTCTTTTCCCCACCTGCTTTTATTTCCTCTTCCTCTTAGCAGCTCTCAGCATGTTGTATACACTAATGTACGTTTTATCTTGCTTATTGTTTGTCTCTCCCATTACTATGTCATCTCCATGAGGACAGTAATTCCCTGTTTTGGTCACTGCACCCCAGAGCCTGGAACAGTTATCACACAGTAGGTGTTCAGTAAACATTTCTTGAATGAATCTGTATTTAAGCAGGGAGAGTAGGTAATTGTGCTCAATGTTGAATGCAAACATTGTGAATTGCTGGGCTTTATTCTTAAGTTTCTGAAACTGATGCCTGTGTATAGTTCCTATTAGATACTCAGGTTTAGGTTCCAGCAGCTCCTTTTAAACACTCTAGATTCCTGACCTCGTGTTTACATTGGCATTTTGTCTGTCTTGTTGCTGTTGTTATATGTAATATTTTAAGGTAATAACCTAAGATTCAGGAGTCACAATTGAGCCACGGGCCAGGTGTGTAGTTGGCCAGGACAGTAGTTTGAATTGTTTTGACTTTGAATGAAATCTTCAGGCAAGGCTTGCACTTTGGACAGCCCGACAGTCTGTTGTTTTACACTGATTGTGTCTTCCATTAGCTCAATTAGAATCATTTAATTTTCGTATTTCTTTGTTTATTGTTAGTCTCCTGTCGAAGCTGACTACATGAGATCATCAAACAGCACATCTCGGCAGGGCGCGGTGGCTCACGCCTGTAATCCTAGCTCTTTGGGAGGCCGAGGCGGGCGTACTGTTTGAGCTCAGGAGTTCGAAACCAGCCTGAGCAAGAGCGAGACCCCGTCTCTACTAAAAATAGAAAGAAATTAATCGGACAACTAAAAATATATAGAAAAAACTAGCCGGGCATGGTGGTGCATGCCTGTAGTCCCAGCTACTTGGGAGGCTGAGGCAGTAAGATTGCTTGAGCCCGGGAGTCTGAGGTTGCTGTGAGCTAGGCTGACGCCACGGCACTCTAGCCCGGGCAACACAGTGAGACTCTGTCTCAAAAAAAAAAAAAAACAACAAACAGCACATCTCTTTCGTTCATTGCCTGCCCTGCTCCTAGCCCCGGGCCTGGTACAGAGGGCACTTGAGAATAGCGGTTGAGCGGATGAGCAAATGACATCCAGGACCTGAGAGGATGCACAGGTGTGGGTGCAGCGTGACAAGGTTGGTCTTTCTACCAAACATACTTAAACATGCGAACCCTTACAGCTGGCAGCTCGTCTGCTGTTGCTCAGAACGTTTCTGAAATCCTCTCTGGGAATTGCCTTTTTTCAGTCAGTTTGTGATTCAGCAGCACATTGGTTCAGGATGTACATTTATGCACGTTTTCTCATTGAAGTTATCGTCCCCATTCTGACATGAGGACACTTAGTCACGAATAGAGCATAAATTTGCCTGTGTCACCCAGCAAGTACGCGCAGGGTGGCATTGCACCCAGCTCCTGGAGCCTACGTGGTACTCTTCTGCTTCACCACTACAGCGAGTGCCTTGTCCAGTTTAGGGTGGGGGTTGTGGGCCTCTTATGTGTTTTCTGGGACAGAGGGTGAGATCATTCCAGCATCTTCCAGGAACACTAAATTTACTTTAAAAAGAATATTAGAAACCAAAATTATTTTTTTGTGTCAAAGTGTCTAGGTAGCTCTGTAAATGCCATGTTTACAAACTGGTAACAAAGACGTTGGACCATAATGAAGGGTCAGCCTCCCATGTGTGTTCTGCCTCCCATACTCCGCCCACCCCCACGCCCTTGTGCAGCCACACTACAGGGGCTGGGCTGGGCTTTGGCACCTCTCCTCCTGCCCTCCCTGGCTGGGGTTGCTGGAAATCGCGTGCTTGGCATCTTACTGAAGAGCACGGCTCACTTCAATGTGGTTTCTCTTCCCAGCAGTGACCAGTTAGGAGCCTGGTGCGAGAGATTCTCCAGCCTTCCTCTGGGTTTTGTTGGTACTGATGACAGCCTGCACTCTTTTAAACTGGGGGCCCTAAGGCTGGCATCCCAAAATACACTCCACAAGCCGCTCGTCCATGGCTTGTTCCGGCATTCCAGGGAGGGCCTGCTGACCTGAAGGTATCCTCTGGCCTCTAGTCTAAGTCACGCTGCCCCAGTCCAAAGACCAGAGAAGACACTGGTGCCAGGACCCACCACTGGCAAAGTAGCTGCCATCCGAGGTAGGATATTGTTCTTTCTTTCTAGTTGAAGACGACCTTAGCTGTGGCTTCTCAGACGCTTGAGACCAAAAAAAAAGAGCAGCTGTACTCTGCTTTGACTTTCTGAAAATAGATGTAAATTTTCAGATATATTTTTAGGTATGGGTCATAGCATGCCCCGTAGCTTATGTCACCTTAAATAGAGCAGCTGAATAGAACTGGCCGTCAGTTATGAAATAAGAGTACGTGTGGGTTTGTGGGAATGGAATCCTAACTGCTTTGGTGATACTGAACCACTGTTTGCTGCATGATTTCAGCATCCTGCCTTCCAGTTGGAACCCCTCTCTGCCCTTTAGCCTGAGTTTGTGTGTAACGTGGCAAATAATTTCATGATTAATCCTTCTTCAGACCTGAAATCATTCTTTTTTTAAAACTTTGGAAGGTTTTGAGATCCCCTCCTTTGATTCTCAAATGTGGCTATTAATAGTTTGATTTCTCTGTGTGGTTTCTGAGTAGATTCCAACAACCTGCTTTTATTGATGATTCTGGTTTTTTGTTTTTAATTGCTTGAGAGAAGAAAGGAATCTTAGGAACAGATTCCATCTGTGAAATGCAATGGAGAATTTTGGCCAAAGTACAAGGAATGGCAGGGATGGTATAAAGGGTGACATTTCTACTCAGAGCTGATTTCTTGGTCTCATTTCTAATCTGAGGTTCCAGAGGCCCTTAAAAAGGGCTGAGCCACATAATCTGGTATGAAGAAGTTAGAGAGCTCGGGGGGTTCTGTGGAAAATAAAAGAGCAGCAGAGTTCCAGAGTCACAGTGTGAACCCATAAACTCTCTGGCTACCTGGGCCTGAGAAACACTCACCCATGAGGGAACTTTCCTACTTCTGCACTCCTTTAACTTAGGTCTAGAGCTTATTGATCTTGTGATGTATGAAAGTACAAGCGAACAGCTTTGGTATATGACCCCTGAGCTCTCCAACGTCCTCAAGCCAGGTTATGCGGCTCATTAGTGTACGATCCTGCTTCAGGTCTCTTCCTTGTCAACTCAGGCAGTGGGCGTGACAGCGCGTGCATACATGTACAGCCTGTGCTTCCAGTCACGGGTGCTCCATGGTTGCTATTTGAGGGCTATCACCTTCTTCCTTTTCCAACCTCACTCTCTGTGTACCTGTCCTGCTTTCTGCTATGACTCACAGTGATGCTGAATAGATCTCTCTACAGGTTGATCTCTAGATGCTGGGAATTGTGAGCAGGATTTTTTTCCCATTCCCTTTTTATAACATCAGTCTTGCCTTCTCAGTCCATGATCTGGCCATATATGTCTGAAACCAGCAGTTAATAAGCATTTTGGTATAAAATGCCTAAATTATAAACATATTAAAGTCTTTATATACCATTTTCAAAGAAAACAGGCCTCCCTTTGTCTTTGCTGTACATAGATTTATTTCCTGATCTGAAATGTGGCCAGCTAGGACACAATTCCTTTCTTCCACTTTGGAGCTACCCCTCTTGTGGAGAGAAGTCCCACAGACACCACAGCAAGGCAGTCAGTGGGTTATCTGTGGCTACCTCTTGTGGCCATCCTGACTGCCGAGGGTAAGCCAGGAGTTTGCACAGTTGTCTCTGAGAGCCTGAGGAGGCCCAGGGGCCCAGGGCCCGGGGCCCATTGGTATGGCCATGTGCACTACAGAGTGGAAGGAAACTTAGGAGGTCTTTAAGAATTTGAAAACATCCCGGAAAGAGTCAGGATTGTCAATGTGAACAGCTTCATCTGGTCAGGAAAGTTATGATGAAATTGAACCTGATTCTCAAATAAATGGCTTGCTCCAGGGTATCATTTCCCAAAATCACTATCCTGCGTTAGCTGGGGAGAGTCAGCGCTAATTTTCAATTTACTTTGCATTCTGATTCTATAAAAACTTGCCAGACTGAATGCACATGTGCGCTCTCCCCACAGAAAGCAGCGGGGGCCAAGGATGGATCCCATTAACCCGGCGCCATGTTTGCCTCAGGCAAAGTGGTCCCCAGGGCCAGGAGACCAAGGCTGGCCTGTGATGTTGTGTCAGGTGCTCAAGGAATCCCAGAAGTGTACAAGACGGTGTGTAGCTTTCTCTCTCTTCTTCATGTCATAGATTGCTGGCTTGAGTTTTAATTAGGTTGCATGAAAATGCAATTTGTTGGAAGCTTTAATCATCTTCCATTGGGGAGCCTTGCTGGGCTGGTTTATTTTCATCCTGCTCCTCCCTGGGTGTGAAAAAGGGGCTGAGGGATGTTTGGTACCTGTCTGTTCTCTCCTTGCTTCACTGGCCTTGATGACCACATTGTCTGACGTAAGACTTGGGGTGTGGGATCCTGACTTCTTCAGACAGGTTTGGTTTTTTTTTTCCTATTTGTTAATTTAATTAAACTAATGAGTTTATGAAGGTATAGAAATTAAACCACATTGAACTCTATGTTTAATGAGTTTCCTTTATCTGGAAAGAACCAGTATTCATAAACCCAGGGCTCTTTTAGACCTCGGAAGTCTGATCTCCGTGAAGTGAATTCCTAGGCCAGGAGCTTTGCGTTAGTTATGGGTCATGGTGATGCTGATGGCAGCTGTGTTCCCTGAGCGCTCACCCAGAGGCAGGGACTGTCACGCAGAGGAATTCACCCAATGCTGTGACACAGCAGGGAGGCAGGCTCCCTAAGACTCTCATCTTAGAGATGAGGACACTGAGGCCCATGGTGGTAGGTCCCTTCTTCATCAGGCTGGCAAGTGGCTGACCAAGGTGGGACCCCAGCCAGGCTGACTCTGGGGTTTATCCTCATGACCCCTGCACAGCCATCGTCCTGCTGCAGTCAGTGGTTTCTTAGGAGATCCATTTTGGGAGGCGACATGCTGCCTCCTTGCTGCTTGACCCCCTGGCCTTCAGCGGAGTTCTGGCTCAGCCCCACATTGCAGGTTTGAAATGGGGCAGACTACACAGGCTCTGGTCTCCAGGGGCCCGTGGGAGGACTGTGCAGAGTGGTTTCCACCCACTCTGCACACCTGGCGGAGCGCTGGGCCCGGGTCCCAGAGGCTGAGTCCTGCCATCATCCCCTGAGCAGCACCCCCACCCCTCTCACCTCATAGCTCATCCATGGCGGGGGCTGGGCCCCGGGCTATTCTGGACAAGGCAGGGTGGCCCCACCCTGATACCTGCCTGGTACAAGGACCTGGGATTGTAGTGAGAAAAAAGCTTTTCCCAGACAGCCATCCAGCAAGGTTGAAATCTATCTACCCCACTTTCAGTTTATTATTAATACATGAACATTCCAAACTACTTACCTCAGGGCTTACTCATGCCATCTGTCAATGGCTATAGTTTTCTGGTAAAGCTATTCCAACAAACTGGTAACCATTCCTGCCCCTCTCCTACTCTTGGGAAAGCATCCCCCATCTCCAATTTCAGGGCCTGGGCCCTGGGAAGGACCAGGCAGCACCTGCAGAACGCTGGAACGCACAGGCGTTGGCGCCTGCTCTAGACCTTCACTGAGCTCTTCCCGGGTGCCAAAGGGTCCTTGGGGCCCAGCATGTCCTTAGGGCTCAGCCTGGCCTGCAGGCTGGAACACCTGCCCCGAGCTTCCTGTTGGGGCAGCGGATGGGGCTAGCAGTGTCCAGGTAAAGAGTTTGGCGCTTTAGATGCCACTTTAACCCCAGTGCATCCAGCATAGGCTTGGCACAGTGCAGGGTGAAAGGGAGCTGTATCCACTCAGCAGATAGTAGCTGAGAATTTTTCAGAAGTGGATTAAGTAGTGGTTGAGGAGAAACAGTCATTTTTATAGTCTAAGAATGTTATTTTTTATGGTGGTCAAGAATTTAGATGTATTTGGAAAGGCAAGTCAAAACTTAAATTCTAAGCTAGTGACAGTTCAAGTTGGGGCAGTACCCTTTTGCAGTGGGCCAGTTTAGCGTAGATCAGGACAGCCACCGTAAACATGAACTTCACGATCAGAGAAACGTAGTGTGTGGGTGGATGCGCACTGGGAGTCTGCAGTGTTCCTGGCTTCACTCGGGCATCCATAGAGTTGATACTGTCTTGGGAAAGAAAGCAGAAATATTTTTTTAAATATGTGGGGCTGGCTGGGCGCAGTGGCTCACACCTATAATCCTAGCACTCTGGGAGGCCAAGGCAGGAGGATTGCTTGGGGTCAGGAGTTCGAGACCAGTCTGAGCAAGAGCAAGACCCTGTCTCTACTAAAAATAGAAAAAATTAGCTGGGTGTGGTAGCACACGCCTGTAGTCCCAGCTACTGGGGGTGCTGAGGCAGGAGGATCGCTTGAGCCCAGGAGTTTGAGGTTGCTGTGAGCTAGGCTGACGCCCAGCACTCTACTCAGGGCAACGGAGTGAGACTCTGTCTCAAAAATACATGAAATGAAATGGAATGGAATGAAATACGAATAAAATAAAATAAAATATAAAATAAAAAAAATAAATAAAATATAAAATAAAAAAATAAAATGTGAGGTTGAGGAGATGGGACATTTAGAGGTAGGTGAGGGTTTTACATGGCTACTCCCAAGCTGACAATTTAAAGCTTCAGGCTGGTTTGCTAGAACGCTATTCTTGGTTTCCAGCCTCTTCCTTCATGAAAAGGGTTACTATGTTTATGAAACCACAGTCCTGGAGGTAGACTGTGGGGGACCTTTTGTCTAATAGACTCTGGCCTGCTCATCGAGTGGCCTTATAGGGCATTTCTTTCAAAGTGACAGCACATGCTGTTGCTCCTCTCCAGCTCATCCCTGACCTTCCTTTAACTCTGAGTCTCCCCTCTTAGCTCTTGCTTTGGGCACAGGGACATGGGTGAGTACTGAGGAACAGGGGAGGTTCAAGGGAAATAAGGGCAGTTATGGGAAAAATGGATACGTTTCCTGATAATTGACTGCACACTGTTGCACAAACACTCATGTGTCCTCCCAATTTCATCTGACCAACTGGCTCCCTGGAGAATGCTGAGCGAGAACACGCCACGTGCATGGCGGGGCAACGAGCTGACCAGCGAGAGTCTGTGCTGACACTTGGCACAGAGCAGCTCTGCCCCGCACTGAATTCCCTTTGGGTGTCTGTGAGGCCTGTGGTCAGAAGTCCATCTGTGGCCACCACGGATACGATCTTGGGGCTGCCCCACCCAGAAACATCCATCCCCCAAGTGTCTGCTCTGAAGAGTACAAGGATTGGTATGATTTCCTTTTTACTTTTCTTTAAAAAAAAAAAACTTACTGGTTTCACAAATATTCAGGGATTGAAAATGATAACGGGCATTACTAGAGATAACGCCAAAACAGGTTTCTGAAGCGGAACCAGGTGAGTACTGATATGCCACCTCTTCTAGTAACACTCACTGTGTGACCAAGTCTAAGCTGAATGACGGTCTCAGCTTGTTCTCTGGTGCATCATGAGGGCTATGGCTTTGCTGTCTGCTCACGTCAGTAGAGAGAGAGAGAAACACGTTCCACGGTGCTGGACAGTCAGCATAGAGTGCAGGACCTGGAAAGATACTTGCTGAGGTTCAGAGCTGAAGTCTGCAGAAGAGAGCTCTGAGATTTTTATCAGACTTGGTAAGTCCCCGGAGTTCTACTTTGTCACTAGTGTATTTGATTTTGGTTCTTCCAGAAAGAGTCTGCTGAAGGTCAGGGTCATGGATTTTATCACCTCTACGGCCATCCTGCCCCTGCTGTTTGGATGCCTGGGCATCTTTGGCCTGTTCCGGCTGCTGCACTGGATACGCATGAAGGCCTACCTGCGGAAGGCCGTGGTGGTGATTACAGGTGCCACCTCAGGACTGGGAAAAGGTGGGTCCTCGGGGCAGTGCTATCAGGGGCTGGGGGACGTCAGCCAGGGATGAGGTGCGGCTGAGCTGCACAGGGATCACCAGCACAAGTGCCCAAAGAGAAAGCAGGAAATGCAAAGAAGAGAAGTGGGCTGGATGTCATTGTCCTTGGTCCAAGAGGAAAAAGCGGGAGCTGAAGCACGACGAGAAGTGGCCCTGACCGTCAGGTTCAGGTGGGGAGGCAGAAGCAGGTGGAGAAGGCTGGCCAGTGGGAGGGCACATGCCCCGCCACTCAGCTCCAGCTGCTTGTGGAAGTAGGAATTTTTATGTGAAATCTCCCAGTTTTCAAATGTGGACAACTAATTTGAAAAGTGTTCTTACCTCTGTGAGGGCCAAATGAAACATGCCCTTTCCTGGATTCAGCCAGCACCCCCAGCTCATGGCCTTAGTACTCGCCCAGCCCATGCCTCCCCATCCTCGGCAGGGTCACAGACAGGAAGTGATGCCTCAGCTGCTCCTTAACCAGGTTCTCCAGTCCAGGTCCATTCCAATTCACTGAACACTTTGAACTTCTGAGCCTGGAGGATGTCACACCCCAACCCCCCTTGTTCTGTTCCTGGAAGCCCATACAGTTTCAGGGCTCCATTGTGTTCCCTCCACACACACATACTGACTTTGGCAGCCTAGATGAAGGGTAAATGCAGGCACGTTGCGTGAGCCTCCTGCCCTCCTGCCTCAGCGTCTGCACACACCGCCCCGCTCCACGTGCCATCCACATTCAAGCTCAATTCCACAGAAGCAAGCTCGGGACCTCCCTGGATTGTGGTAGGCACAGCCACTGCTGCATCTTTTGGTTAGTGACAGCATAGGCAGAGCTGACAGAACGTCTGCTAAGTGCGAGGCTCTGGGCCAAGTGCTAGGACAGACAGATGAAAGAGGGGGTCCCTTCCCTCAAGGAGTTCATAGTCTACGTTCCAAGGAAAAAGGCAAGGACTTATCACATTGCCATTTCAGTGATGGGTGTTCCCAGCCAGGCCTGGTGAGGGGAAGGCACATTTGCATGTGCTGGCTTGTGCTAAGCATTTCTCATGCATGATCTCTCTGAATTCTCACAGTTAAGATTCTGAGAAAGTATGACTTGCCCTGGGACTTTCAGCCAGAAAGTGCAAAGCCAAGATTCAAATCCATGCTTCTTTGACTCCAGAACTCACAGTCATAAAGCCTCACCTTGGGGGGAGATGGCCAGGTAAAAGGGAGGATGGGCATTAGGGAAAGCATTCCAGGTAGGGCCCAGGGCTGGGAACAGCATGGCCGTCCAGGGGGCCATGAGCGGTTGGGTGTTGCATGAATACAGTGAGCAGATAGGGCCTTGTCTGTAGAGTAAGTGGTTTGCAGTGGGCCGGGGGGAGCCTGGGAAGGCTTTAAGGAGTGTGGATTCATTTGTATGCCACTGTGGACATGAGGTAAGGTCTCCAGAAGTGAGCTGTCATTAGATATTCAGACCTTTGAAAAGACAGCTGCCTGCAGGCCCTTTGCCATCGGTCAGTCCTCTGACCTTACTCAGCTACTATATATAGATAAGGCAGTCAACAGCCATTTCTCTTGATCGCAGGGAGAAGCATTTTGTTTTGTTTTGTTTTTTTTTGAGACAGAGTCTCACTCTGTTGCCTGGGCTAGAGTGAGTGCCGTGGCATCATCCTAGCTCACAGCAACCTCAAACTCCTGGGCTCAAGTGATCCTTCTGCCTCAGCCTCCCGAGTAGCTGGGACTACAGGCATGC